>NW_022639567.1:155718-161623 GCF_010583005.1 Odontomachus brunneus
AAGTGTGTATCACATACATTACATTGTACTAAAATACAATTGTAACAGTTTGATTGCATTGCGAGCCATATCTGTATTTCTCTTTCTCTATATATATATCTATATCTTATATATTTTATATATTATAACATGGTATGAATATTTTAATATAAAGGTATATTTCAGGAAGTAGAGGTGAGTAATTTAGAAATATATTTCTTAAACAAAGCAAAAAAATACTTAAAAGAATATTCCAATTATAAACTTTCGCTACGGAGCAGTAGCGGAGCAGTTTCTTCGCTGAACATGACCATTAGCTGTGCTAGTCTGCTACAGAGCTTAAAACATGTAAATTAAATAATTTAACCCCCGCAGATTAAGTTAATCCAGGTCGGTCGAGTACACTATTAGTGAGACAAAAAGTTTATTTGACTGCACTCTTTGCATTAGTACTCCGTACTCTAGTTTTCTTTTCCTATCTATCTTAGGATATTCTATAGATGTCCAAACGTATCAAAGTAGGAATTTACTATTGGCATTAAAGTGGCCCAGTACTGATTTATGATAAACATTACTGGTATAATACCAGATGCCAGTAAGGCATCAGGGTTTAATATTGGTGTGATACTGAGATGATAGAAAAGGACCAGTGTCGGAAAACAGTACTGTCACAGTACCGAAAATCAGTACTGTATAAAAAAGTATTGATTCCTAGCACTGGGGAAGTATCTATTCCCAGTATTGGGCCAATATCGATTCTTAGTAATTTTTATTATTTGTACAATTGTTAATATCACAACTATATAGTATGGAAAGAAAGATCAGACCCTGGTCGGAGGTTGCTCTTCTACCTATATAGGTCTATTTTTAGTAGTCATATGAGGAAAAAATCTTCGAGGCGACGGCTAGAATCGAACTCGAGTCTTCCACTTGTTAAGCAAGCGTTCTACTGAGCTATCTAGGTTTCGCGTTAGTGACCTCTTCCGTTTTACCATAAAGGACATTGGTATCATCCGTTTTTCGGTACCGACACAATACTGGCCCAATATCCTCTATTGGCAAATTGTATACGATTTTTACTTGGGTATCCAGTACTGTTTCTAAGAACAGGACCAGTACCAATAATACAGCTTTTTTAACACTGGGCCAGTACCGAAAATGACAAACACTTTTCAGTAACGCCCCAGTATACGTACGGTACGACTATCCAGTACCTAAGTACTGGATACTAAGTACCTTAGTACGGAGCCAGTACCAATAATACAGCTTTTTTATATTCGCAGTACTAGGCACAGTACTGAACCAGTACCAAAACTGGACATCCGCTTTTCAGTATCGACCCAGTATCGGGCCATTTTTTCGTATTGGAGAAACGTATACGATTCCTACTTTGGCATCCATTTTCGTATATTTCATACACAAATGTCCATTCATATATATTTATATTTTTTATCCTTTATATATTAATTAAAATTCTCAGTATAATACTAAACAGTACAGACTTTCCAAAGATTGTCTCGAGAACGTCTTGGAGGACATAAGGACGTTCTCAGGACATCCACAAGATGTCCCTTGAAGGTATGTGCTGTCTGGGATTCTTTCTATAATTTTATGTCCATTTCATGTCCATATAACGTTTTTTCGGTATATCCGTTACTGCTAATTTATATACATTTGATGTCCATCGGATATCTTATGGATATTTTATAAGGTCCATAGATATTCCGACATAAAATGGACATAAAATGGATATCCATAGGATATCGTGTGCTATCTAGCTTAATATTTTGTTAACGTGTTGCTATCTAGCTTAATATTTTGTTAACGTGTTGATGAATATATACATAATGCAATTCTTAATCGACTTAAAAGAAAGAAGTTCTCAGTTTGTCCTGTGTGTATGTATGCTTGTTTGTTTGTTTGTGTGCATGTTCTCTCATAATTCGAGAATCGTTAGAGTTATTGAGATGAAATTTTTCGTAACTTGTTCAGTATATGTTACTTGGTTCTTAGATCAATTATCCAGGAAAATTTCCATTATCAGGGTTTATCCAGGATTTAGAAATTGGGTAATTTTATTATTTTCCTGAAAATTCGAGGACATCTAAATACAAGACGAAACTTTTACTTATAACAAACTTGAAAAAAGACTTTTCTAATCGACTTCAAAAAGAGACTTTTAATAAATAATTAAGAAGTACGGAATAAAAAAGTTTAAAAATACATGAACTACCTTCAAGAACCTCAAAAATTTTGAAATTATGAAATAATTTTCAATCAATATTTCTATGTACCTACAATCTTATTCTAATATTCTAATGATATTAGAAGTCGATGAGAAAAAACAAATTATGGACAAGTAAAAATATATAATTGACTATATAAATAGCCACACAAATTAAGCAATTAACTATATATAACTGTAGGGAGATAAATAATAAGAAAAAGTATGATTATTGATTTAATCAGTCAGGTTGGCCGATTAAATTTTCATTAATTGATTAGATTTCGTACTACTTTTAATATCGTACTACTTTTAATATCGTTAGAATATTAGAGTAAGAATTGTAGATACACTTCTAATATCGTTAGAATATTAAAATAAGGATTGTAAATATATAAAAATATTGATTCAAAATTATTTTATACTTTTTAGAATTTTTGAAGTTTTTGAACGCGTTTTATTTTTAAAGTTTTCCGTATGTTTTAATTATTTATTAAAATTTGTTTATTAAAAATATCAAAATAGAATTATATATATGTAAATATATACAATTATAAATATATACATATTATAAATATATATAATTATATACATATAGAAATATTGACTTCATAGAAAAATTACTTTATAGGAACTTTATTTTAGGACTTTTCTTTTTTCTCTACAAGTTGGGCGCAAAATTATACGAAGTAAAAGTATTCTTTCATTGTTGCATTGTTATCTAATTTTCAAGTAATATTTTCTTTTTGATGTTAGTAAACATCTCATGAAGCGTTTTTTATCAGAGCTTCTCACAATTTTCTTCTTGTAAATTTGTATATCACAGTTTATAATTCCTATAATTGTTTGAAAGTTGCTTTTCTTTTTTTGCTGTAATCTTTCTATAATGAGAATTTCAGCGTTCTATTCGGTAAAACTTTCTACATTTTTAATGTTATAAATTTGTATGTTTTGTTTTTTAATTTTTTTTACAACTGTTTTTGTTTAAGAATTTCTCATTCTTTTCTGCTGTTACTTCTCTTTAGTGGAAATCTCATCGAGCGTTCTATATCTTAAAGTTTTTCACAATTTCGATATTAAAGATTTCTATATTATGTTTAATGATTATTTTTTAAATAATTGTTTGAAAATTTCTTATTCTTTCCCGCTGCAGCTTTTCGCGAAATGTACATCGCGTACACTGTAAACTTGATCGATATTGATATGCGTCTATGAAGTTAGCACGACGTTTTACAAATAAAAAAAAAGCAATGACAGTTCTATTAGCGCTTTTCATAGTTCTAGAGTTCTAAATACAAAATAAAAAAAGTTCCGCATTTTTAATACTGAAAAATAGCAAATGAAAAATTGTCGTGCTAACTTCGCGAACCTAGCACGACACTTCCCCTCTAAAGTATAAGAAATAAATAAATACCACTATTTTTAGCAGGAGTTCCCGTCAGTTCTGGTCGAATTTTATCAAAATGTTCAATTAAGAAAAAAAATTTCAACAAATACGCCTTTTTTATAAACTTTAAATTCTACACTCAACACAACACTTCCGACAGAAAATATCATGGAGACCATATCTGACCGTTCTGTTGACAATTCTTGTTAGTTCTAACAGAGTTCTGGTCTCTACAATAAAATTTAAGAAGAGTTCTGACGGCTACTTATTTTTAAATAAATTTTTAATTTTGGAAGTCAGCACGACACTTTTCCCGAAAGTCATTTCCTTGCAAATAAATAAATAAAGAAAAGGTGTGCACGACTTTCTTTCGCGATGTTATACGGCGTATAACAAAGTTACCTATGCATTTTTAATTAATTACCATCAGCATTAGCATTACCATTAGCACACTTCTTCTTTATTTTTTATTTGCAAGGAAATGACGATATTTTACGATGATTATCGTAAGATTTGTGAAAAGAATTCACTGCACTCAATAGAAAGCGTCAAATTAAGCGATTTAAAAAAAATGCATAGGTAACTTTGATATGTCGTATCTCCACGAAAAAAAAATCGTACAAATTCGCTTTTTTTTTAAATTGTAGGAAAAAGCCTATATTTTACGATGGCTATCATGAAATTTACGAAGAAAATTTAGTCTACCCCGTAGAATACGACAAATTGTGCAATTTTTGGAGACGCAACACGTCTTTACTTTTGAAAAGACTGCGGGAAGGAGAGATTAAATTCAAAATCGGACGAATGCTCCTTAAAGTACGGACTTCACTCTTCAAAATAAGAAAAAAAAGATTACAAATACGATAGTGTTTCGCTCATTTAAATTTAAAATGCATAGGTAACTTTGATATGTCGCAACTCCGCGAAAAATAATCGTAGAAGTCCACTTTTTTTTTAAATTACAGGGGAAAGTCTGTACTTTACAACGGTTATCATGAAATTTACGAAAAAAATTTAGTTCGCCTCGTAGGATATGTCAAATTGTGCAATTTTTTGGAGACGCAACACGTCTTTACTTCTGAAAAGACTGCGGGAAGAGGAGAGAGTAAATTCAAAATCGGACGAATGCTCCTTAAACTACAGATTTCACTCTTTAAAAAAAAAAGAAGATTTCAAATACGATAATGTTTCGTGCTATTATGCCCATTTAAACTTGTGCAAAATTTCCTGCGAATTGTGCGAAAATGAATTTACCTATGCGTTAATTTTGTTGACAAATGTATATGTAAAGAGACGAAAGTAATGTGACGCAGCTTCCGATTTTACTAAGTGGCGCAATTAATTGCAACACGATTGAATTCCAAACAGGACACTGCATTTTGCCAGCCGAGATTAATTGTCATTTGCGTTGTGATTAGATTGTGACACGAGAATTGCGGATCGCGCGGAGTATAGCGGACAAAGCCATGATAATTTAAGCCTCAGTTAATCCGAGCGTAACTTTGTGTCTTCGTCGCGTATCGCGTTACGCGTCGGAAAATAATTTTCTTCTGCCTTAGGCAGATCATGAGATAACGTTCTCTCACTGATACCACGTTGAGAAACCACGACTGCAATACGACCATTCAACGGTAGATAATAACTAGTTAATCAAATAAAAGTTAAAAATTTTTTAATTGAGGGACCAAACCAATGTAACGTTCTGAAAGAAAGCGTATATTTTGGAATTAATTTTACAAAAATGGATCAACTGAATGTTTCGAAATATTAATTAAGTGATTACTGAACTTTATATTACTATTTCTGTTAACAAATTACAAAATATTGAAGTGATTTTTTTTAGATTCAATCACTAAGAAAAATTTGAGGCAAATGAGAGCCAAGACGCTAATGGAAAAGCGGATAACAGTAGTAGTAGTTTAATTGTAAAATGGTAGATAACTTTTTTGTTCAGTTTGACCTAATGTATAAATATACAACAGTAGTAAACGGCGCCACTATCAACTGATCTACTATATCGCGCGTGACCATTCATTAATCTTCTTTAATTAATATTTCGTGATTTATTGCGAATATCGCAAAGCGATATGAGATTTTTATGTTTATCTCAATCCTAATCAATTTCTACACTTTTGTGAAATTTGAAAATAGTGATCTGAGACACTCTGTATATTCGCGGCGCGTGCTACGGTTAGTCAGATATAAATTTGAAGATCCATATTGTTGTTGCATTAGAAATATACATATATATATATATATATATATAATGACATATATATATATATATATATATATATATATATATATATATATAT
>NW_022639567.1:161844-169210 GCF_010583005.1 Odontomachus brunneus
ATATATATATATATATATATATATATATATATATATATATATATTATAACAAAAAGTAAGTTTGAAGAAAATATACGCGGAGAAAATATTGTTAAACTTAAGACAAAATGTTTGTAATCTTAGACTACAAAATTGTGATCGAAAGTACTATATATTTGTTTATGCATGTTTGACTTTTTACTACAAAATTATTATAATTACTTGAATATATTTAATATTGACAAAATTTTCTATTTCTATAATGATACTACAATTTCAGTATAGTTCAGAGTTTTACAAAAAAAATTGTAAAAGAAAATATAATTTAACGTAATTTTTTTGAGAACACATTTTCTCTGTGTACAAGTTATATACTGAGAGAGAAAATATTTAGAAAATATAAAATATTTGTGTGTGTGTTGTGTGTTTGTGTGTATGTATGTGTTGAGCGAATATTAGTAATTTAATTAAATCTAAATTCTTTTATTTAAATCGAACTGAATATAAAATAATTTTGTTTAAATAAGAATAATTACTTTTATGAGAAAAGAACAACGGTTTTAGGAAAATATATATTTTCTTTTTTTTCAATCTAAAAATGTGTATATTAGCACAAGTAAACATGTTATTAATTTCCGCTGAATAGATATTTTTTGTTTTTAGATGCTTTTTCTTTCAGTGCAAGAATGGGACAAAATGAGAGATGACGAATGAGAATTGATTTGAAAAATAAGACGTTAGTTGAATGTCATGTTCTGCGCCTCAAGGTAGTATAAATAGCGATATAGCTAAAAAAGTGAATGATAAGCAGTTCAGATCGGACAGAGGGATGACTGAAAGATAGAATGATCGAGAGAGCATTTTTTAATGAGTTGCCTGGACACGAACTTGCGGACGCGATTTAATTTTCCGCGCGATTTTATCACGAACTTATCTCAATCCGTCGGTGTTTCGATTGCTATGGTATAAAAAGAAAGAAAACGGCGAGTGTAGGAAGATTAAATCGTCGGTGATAAAGTTGCCGGAAATAGAAGCCTCCGAGTTAAGCGGCCGATTTATATTTCGTAGACCTGACGCGTCAGAGGATATATGTCGGAGGACGAGGAAGCAATTTCTCGAATAAGGGCAGAAATCGAGGAGAAAAGAGGGAGAGAGACAAAGAATGAAGAAAGATGATCAAATTGATGTACACCAAATGCGCGCTTCGTGGTCTTCTATAAATATTTACATTAAGAATAGGATGTCGTTAGTTTCGAGAGGAAGATACGGACAATCTGACTTGTAAATTATAAATTTGTAACCACGTGAATTGTAACCACGGGAATTACGTGAATTATTGCTTTCGTGGGATGAACGGGGAAACGCGATATTATGCATTGGAGAACAACAAATAAAGCCGATCTTATATTTTCCATTGATAAATCATGTTTGAGAGAAATCAAGCATACGAGAAAATTCGTGAAGATAATCATGTCAATGGCGATATCAGCTATGAGGTCGTTAACATGTCGATTGCCGTGCTGATTTCCCGCGACTACTTTAAGGGGAGATTCTGGTTTAGATAATCGAAAAATAGTATTTACGAATTTATTTCAAAGAAATAGATGAAGATATCAATATAAGATTTTGACCATATTCTTTATCATTGTTTAAGTGTAAAAATTTAAAAATAAAAATTATAGTTAAGTGAGTCAAATGTTCTTTTAAAAAATTGAAATTTTATTCCAATTTTTTATCCTGAGCGTAGTGTTGTCTCTAACTAGTGGTTAACATTACAGCCCGTGTAATAATCTAAAAAAAATGGGACAAGGAAATTTAAAAACTGTATTAAATTTACTAAAGAATGAATATAAATTCTTTAAAAAATTTCTGAAATTTGTACTTTTTTTGGGATAATAAGTAAAATAGAAAAAAGAGGAAAAATGACATATAACTTCGAAATGCTATTATTTTATTAAATTTCGACTTTCTGCATATAACAAAAGTTTGTCTTCTAGAAAATTTAATATAGTTTTTAAAATGTCTCATTTGTCTCAGATTATTACATAAACTGTAATGTCATCTACAAGGCTTCTAGCGACAATGAGCTCGACAAAAAATCTGGATGACAAAATTTTAATTTTTTTGAAATAAAAAATAACTTTTTATACTTAAAACAATGATAAATATTATATATATATGTATGTGTGTTAAAATCTAATGTGTTGAAAATCTTATATGATATTATTAATATCTTTGTTTATTTCTTTAAAAATTCGTAATTCGTAAAACCTATTTTTTTTGTTATTCATAATTCGTTATTCGTAAAACCTATTTTTCTCGGCTATCTAAATCAGGACCTCTTCTTAAGACGAGTTTCAAGTAATAACTATTAATACGAACCTATCTTGTTGGTGCTCGTAAATCATTTCATAAAGTGAACCAAAGCTTAAGTTATCAAAGAGACGACAAATAAGTACAATTCGCGATGTATATACTTATTGACTTGTTTTCATTGACTCCTTATTGGCTATACATTTAATTTGTCATGGTATTCAATCTGTTTAAAAGTACGTCTTGAAAATAAAAATTATTGAATGAAATTCATTTGAACCTCTCGGTAATGGTGAATCGCAGAAACTCGTAATCGCAAGAAGACATTTGGACGCTACTTCGCAAATTTAACGATCCCCAACAAACGGCACATCAGCGCGGAAAATGACAGTAACTTTGTACGATCAAAAGACGTAGCAACGTCTTGCGCCAAGTGAACGCGCGAAGCGAGATATTATTATGTACCGTGAGAGAAAAAAGATTATACCTACAGCTATGAAAGCTAAAGTAAGTACGGTATTCAAACATACTTTCATATTCAACGCATAGAGATGAAACTGAGGCAATCGCGGTATAATAAAGTAGAATGTGGATACTTTTTAAACCACTTATCTCGATAGCAAATACATCCGATACCAGAAGAATACGCGAAGAGATGAGATGTTACAACGTGTTGCGTTCAAAGCAAAATAAAAATTGGAACTTATAAAACAGAACAATACACAAGATATTTCCGAAATATGTGGTTAAACTTTAAGAGCATATTCTACTCACCGTACATAGAGAAAAATAATTTTGCTGTTATAACGAAACCATCGTTATAATCATCGTAGCTATTACATATCAGTAGCTAAAGTGAAAAATTTCAGTTGGCATTATCAATTTCTCGAATTATTTGTTATTAGAGCGCAAACAGTTTTGTAACTGGAATAAAAAAATTTTGCTGATTAAATTTGTTCTTGGAAAGATGTTAATTTGCTGTTATAGCAAAATGGTATATTCTTAACAAAAGATGTATTCTTAGCAAAAGCATTTATTGTTGTAGTGAAATCACTACTGTTGATACAAACTCGTAATCACGAAAGAAGAAGTTTGTTATTATTAACAAATGTCTATGCCGTTATAGCAAGAAAGGACAGATGTTAAAACAGTGTGTCATCGCGTGGACAATGCGTTGTATTTATTTGCTGCGCTCACGCATATACACGATACGCCCAATCGCATATGCAATTCGCGAGTGAATATCAAGGGTAAGTTCTACTTGACGATCGCGATTATATCTTTTTTTAACATAAAGTGAGAGAGAAGAATGCGATGACGTTCGCGGTGATGCGATCGCCAAGTGGAACCCATCCCAAATCGTCGTGTTCTATCGTCTTTACTAAGGATAGGTCGAAATCTGATTTTCAAATTCTCGAAACTCGAATCCAAAGCTTTCTGAGACCTCAAAACTTTCGAAATTCTCGAAGCTTTCAAAACCTCAAACTATCCAAACTTGAAATGCTAATTAAAAAAGAGAGGATAATTATGCATAAGACAGGTTTCTGTATAATTATACTTTTCGCTAAAAAAAATCAATCTTTTAATACTTAAAAATTATTATTCTTATTGGTGGAAAACAATTTTATTAACATTTTAATATATAATTATCAAAAAGAGTATTTTTCGTCAAAAACTAAAAACTCAACAAAATTTTATTCAGAAAATCAAGTTTTATACATTTAATATATATATATATATATATATATATATATATATATATATATATATATATATATATAGAGAGAGAGAGAGAGAGAGAGAGAGAGAGGAACTAAAAATTCAATAAAATTTCAACAAATAAAATTAACAAACGAAATCATAAAATTAAATTTTAAATATTTATTAGACATAAATAGATAGAATATTAATAAAATATAATTAAATAAAATTATTTATTAAAATATAATTAGATAGAATATTAAACATACTTCTACGGAAACTAGATGGAAATAATTATTTGTGTGTGTGTGTGTGTGTGTGTGTGTGTGTGTGTGTGTATGTGTGTGTGTGTGTGTGTGAAAACTAAAACTAGACAAAAAATTTGAGTTCTTTAAAGTTCTTATCTATTATCATCATTAAACTACTTAAAAAATTTAGTCAAGGTTGTTATTTAAAAATACTAACATCCGAACTTTTTCTGGGTTTAGTCTGCTGATCTAATATATTATTCTCTCCACTGTAGTGTGCTGTTATGTTTCCAAACTGGCATCTCTATTTCAAGTTTCAAGATCTTTGAATCACAAAAATAGCGCGAAGTTTTGAATCCTCAAAACTTGAAACATTTCAGAGTTTTGAGGAATTTCAAGGTTTCATGGGTTCGAGTATTCCATCCCTAGTCTTTATTACATAGAACTCTAATAATGCCTTTTATTTCTGACTAGAGTATTTTTGCTCAGATTCATCGTATCTTGTGTCGTAACTGTTCTGAGAAAAATCTGCAACTCACTCATGTTAATGCAACGGTAATAGTGAACCATTTATAAAATTAATAACAAATATCTCGTGAAATATGTATCATATAAAAAAAATATTACATACACAATATTATACACACAAGATATTTCGTATTAAAGAGGATATAAAATGGCATTATCACTTATATTATAGAAGGTATTATTGTTAAATAATTTATATATTAATTAAAAAATATTTAATAATAATGAAGGCAGAAGAATTTCTTTTAAAGATAAACTTTATTGTTTATTTATTTATTTTTATTAATTACGTATTTTATATTACTTTATATAAGTATTTGTATAAATAAAAATAAATTAAAAAAAATACGGAATTTTTGTAGCCAACGAAAAAAATATAAACTGTTCATTGTATTAAATGTTCAAAATAATGGCGATTAACTTCAATCTATTTTGCAATACGTGTCCTGAAACTCTATTCGGTACTTTGCAAAATAATCATTTTTACTAAAAAATTTTTTAAATAATTATTCATAAGTGCATGTGGAAATATTATAAAACAAATAATGTTCCTATAAAGTCGATTATCTCGAAAAATTTGTATTTAATGAAAAAAATGTGGCGAATAAAAAGTATTTGCGTTTACTCTTACTTTTACATAAAATAATAAAAAATGAGTTTCCATTAAAAAAAAATATAGTTGATCTTTATTTGATCTATAGTAATGCCATCTTATAATATAACTGATACATAGAGAGAACGATTTATTGATTCAAATAAATGTTTCTTTGGAATAGTCCAAACGAATTATTTGGTTGACACAACAAAAATATTTCTTTGGAACTAAGCCGCAAATAAACAAAATTTACTTTAAACAAAATTTTGTTTGATCAGTCGAAAAATTCATTTGGACTATTCCAAAGAAGCGTTTATTTGATTCAACCAAATCGTTCTCTCTATATAGTATCATCTTATATTCCTTTTAATATTAAAAAAATCTTGTCTATAACATTTTTTCATAATGCATATTTCACGAAATATTTGTTATTTATTTTATAAGTAATTCACAAAGAGAACGATTTGTTGAATTAAATAAATGTTTCTTTGGAATAGTCTAAACAAATTATTTGGTTGACACAACAAAAATATTTCTTTGGAACTAAGCAAATAAATATTTTTGTTGTTTTCAAACAAAATTTTGTTCGATGAATCGAAAAATTAATTTGGACTATTCCAAAGAAGCGTTTATTTGATTCAATCAAATCATTTTTTCTGTGTGTACACATAAATATAAAGTTTACGCGCTTGGCTAAATAACAATTGTCCGAATGTTTATGTATGTGATATAAAGAGGGACATATCGCGATTACTCGTCGAAATTGCATTGCACCGTGTTAACGTCGCGTCTCACGTTAACTACGTCGTCGTATCACTCAATTTTAGAAAAAGAACAGGTGCATCGTGCCGGTGACTTAGCGCAAGGACGATGAAAATTGCGACAAAGTTAAAGCCGTAGAAGAAGGACGGCAAGTTTGTTCGTGTCGTAAACGCATCGACGAGAATAAAGTATCGTGTTAATAGACGTTTGCCAAGTAATAAAGTGAACTAAAGTTCCGAGCGTTTAATGTTAGACCCAGGCGGAGAGGCCTTTGCGTTACAAGATTTAAGCGAGGCGTAGCGACGACGTTGTTAAGCTTATAGAATTCCCCGACGCGTATTTGTAAAATCTGCTACGTGTATTATAATTTTCTTAGCCGTTGTTTAGTGACTTATCGAGCTAAGCGTCAGGTAGAATTTCATGATTTATACTACGACTAAATAGTTGAAAAGAGATCATGATATGAGACAATCAATAATGGGAACTTTATAATTGTTTCAATTACATCTATGAAGCAAATATAATGTGCTGAATTAATCATTAATCCTTAGAGTACGGTGGGCGATTATATTTAATCAGCGAAAACCATCGCTGTGGTCTGTAGGCATGTAAAGCAATTAGATCAACATCGATTATATGGAGCGCTCAGCTTCGCGTTGCTCCATGCTATAAAGCTTAAATTTGCATCATACAATAAAATTTTTGTTACATTAATGCAGCAACAAATTAACTAATAGCTGTTCTCAAATTATTCATATTATTTTTCCCCTAGTAAAAATTTAATGCAGTTTTCAAGCAGTTACTTTTTCAGAGAATAAAAATATTCTCCATCATTTCTCAAATAACCACGCAATGTTTAATTAGTAATTTAAAAAAATTGGTGTATAGTTGTGCACAATAATGCACTAATATTCTTTAATTAATAACTAAACATCTATACGTAGTTATTTGAAAAATTATAGAGGATTTTGTTGTTCAGTTTGACCTAATATACAAACATGCAGCAGTAAACGTCGCTATCACAACTCATCTGTCGTATGGCACATGATCACTCACGAATCTTCTTTGTTTATTAATTCAAATTTTTACGTGGTTGTCCGTAAAATGATAGAGGAATTTTTTGTTCTGTTTGACCTAATCTACATGAACATCGCGGTTACTTCGTTATCGGACACCAGTATATATATATATATATATATATATATATATATATATATATATATATATATATATATATATA
>NW_022639567.1:169220-193914 GCF_010583005.1 Odontomachus brunneus
TATATATATATATATATATATATATATATATATATATATATATATATATATATATATATATATACAGGGTGTCCCATTTTATGTCTTAGGCAAAAATCTCGAAAAATATGGAAGATACGGAAAAATGTTTCAAACAAAAGTTATATGATTCGATAGAGGACCTAAGAAGATACCATTGGTTTGACCTTAGGTTTAATTAACTTTTTAGTGCCGCATTTTTTTGCATTTTCTTGAAGTAATAAAAAATTTTTAAAACATTCTGAAAAAATTTTCAAAGCTCTACGAGAAGAAAATAAACAATTTTTATCTCTTGCTATTTTTTGGTAAAGTCGATAAAATTCGAATAAAAAATTATTAAAGCTAATAATTTTATAGATATTTCCGTAAATATCTTAGAAAATAGAGGTCGTATAAAAATTTTTTTCAAACAAAAATTGTTTGTTTCTTTACGTAGAGTAAAATTCCGTGATAAAAAAATATATGTTTCTATTTAAAAAAGCAAAGTTGACCTTGACCTGACCTTAGTGATGCAATCCAAGGTCAAATCAATGGTATCTTCTTATGTCTTTTATTAAACCATATAACTTATGTCCTCTATCAAACCATATAACTTTTGAAACATTTTTCCATATCTTCTATATTTATCGAGATTTTTGCCTGAGGCATTTAAAACGGGACACTCTCTCTCTCTCTGTGTGTGTGTGTGTGTGTGTGTATACATATATATATGTAATTTATAATTGTAACTTATTTTTAGCTTATCTTTCAATAAGCGTTCACGGCGCTTCGCGTTATAGGCCGTGTACGTACAGAGTATGGAATGAATCCGTAGTTTTCGCAGAAACGCACACGTGCTTAGCCTGTAACCGCACGTACTATATTACCGGCGAAAGTGAAAATTCCAACGAACTTTCGCGTCGATCGGCGAATAGTTTCACCGTTAGATTTTCCAATGTCGAAAAATAAATAGTAATAAAACCCGGTGGTATAATCCCTGCGGCAAAATATCGTAGTAATAAATCCTGATACTAAAAATTCAGGAATAGACTGTAATAAAGAAATATGTTTTATTACGCTAGACGGATCAGTGTATATTTCTCCCTCTTTATTTCTTTTTCTTCTTTCTCTCTCGCTCTCACTCTTTAAATCAACAAGTTTTTTGACGTCGAGGTTTCTTCGAGCTGGAACGCAGGCATCGGGAAAAGTGAGTGGGCAAATGAGTGTACGCGTTAACTTAAAAAAAAAAAAAATAAAAAGACGCGAATCGCGCATAGTGGCGGGATCATTTCGATGCGCGGAGGAACCGACGAGGGAAGAAGTTCCGCTCTTTTACGACGTCGCGGAGTCGCGTCTCACGGGATCTCCATGAGCGAGATATAGCCGTAAACGTGTTTACGACCGTCTCCAGATCGGTGATTCCAGATCGAATCAATGACATTACCGATGCAATAACGCGACTATCGCTGAACAATATTTTATCGACTATATTTCAGCAAACATCTGCCCCCGCCTCTCCCGCTTCGCCAAGAGAGACGCGCATCTCTCGTTCCGTTCGCTCGAGTGACCGAAATAGCTTTAATGATGATTAGAATCGCTCGTTAATAACGCAGGGACGCGTATTTTATTGTATCGCGCCCGAGATTGGATACTCCCTTCGCATGTTAATAAAAAAAGTGACAATAAGTAATAAAAAATTGAAAGCAACAGTAATAATAATTGGCCGCCGCGGCGAAATATCGTGGTAATAAATCACGATATTAGGTATAATTGCGCACAAAGAGGACCAATATATCTCTCTCTTTCTTTTTCTCTTTAGGATTAGATGCGAGATTGAATCCTTCTTTTGCATGTTAATAAAATAGGCTAACAATAAGCAACAAAAAATTACAAGTAATAATTATTATACTTCCGCGGTGATATATCGAGGTAGTAAATTGCAATATTAAAGCTTTTGTCCCTTGCCATGGAATTCTCGATTGATGACGTCAGAATCGAGAAAACGCATATCCAAAATTCCTGCGAAATATGTTAAAATAAAAGGATATGTCCATCAAGTAATCTTTGGAATCGATTCAGCACATTTGCAAAATATTTCGAGAACTTCCTTGTTGTTCTAACAATCAATAAATAACCGCAGAATTAACGTGACATGCAACCTTTTCTTTTAGCTCATTCTTTCTTATGATTATGTCGCGTTAATTTTACACCTATTTATTGACTGTTAGAGCTAAAAGGAAAAGTTTCGGAATATTTTACAAGTATGCTTAATCGATTACAAATGTCATTTTATGGACTTAATTAAAGGTATAAAAGTACCGTCAGATTCAAATGACAATTACTGTACAATTATAGTAAGATAATAATTTATTGATAATTTTGATAAAATTTATTGTTTTTGATATTTTTATGCATAAATATTCGTGTTTTCCGCATTAAGATAAAACAAAATTCTTATATTTTCATCAAATGTATATCCGATAATCTGTCTGAATAAATTACCGTTTCTCAGATTGAATTATTTTCATCTCTGGACATAACCTTTTATCTCGATATATTCTGCAAAAATTTTGAACATTTTCCCGCTCCTGACATCATTAATCGAGATAGACGCGGCGAGGACACAGGAGCCTTAAGAAATTACACACGAAGAAATTACGTAGAAATAAAAAAGCAATAATAAGTAATTAGACATTAAAAGTAATAGTAATAATTAGCCGTCATGGTGAAATATTGTTTATAAATCATGATATTAAGATATTATACATGAAGGACATCATCTCTGTATCCCCCTCTTTTTCTCTCTGAATGTAGATGTGGGGCTGAATCCTCCTTTTGTGTGTGTTATAATAAAAAGATAATAAGTAATAATAAATTAAAATTAATAACAATAATGCTCTGCCTTGCCGTGGTCGTTGTCGTCATTGTCGTCGTTATGTAAATATTCTAACTACATGGTCGGACGAGATGAAGCCACGGCCGCGAAGGAGAGGACGGAGAGGAGGAAGTCTCTCAGCTTCTGGACGATTTGTAACTGTCCCGCGCGCACGTCGACGTGGTTATAATCCCGGTGAAATCCTGGCGGGCGCGTGCGATTAGCGGCGCATAAAGTGATAAAATTTATTACCGTCCGATGACGCCGGGGCGACCCCGCGAGGTGCGTCATCGCGCCCTTTGCCGCGAACGAGAGACAGCACGGAGGACGGGGATTGATCGACGTGCCCAGCAAAGTTCGGAGGGATTTTATTTCAATTATGAAAGCGCGCCACGTAGCTCGCTCTCTCGCAGTAGCTGCGGAGTAACGCGCCTCGCCGTGTATATTCGTATTTATTCGACGCGCGCCCGCGTCGCGGCGGCAGAGGCGGGGTGAAAAAGAGAAGAGAAAACGGCGGCCTCGCGTCTCTAATTACGAAGATACGCGCCGTGACGGATCCGAGAACTCCGAGAACTCCGGAACTTCCACGCGAGTTTTTTAACTGATTCGGAGCGGAAGTATGTCGGGAGTACACACGCTGAAAAAAAAAGTCGAGTGAAACAAATCAAGTCTCTAGGTTGAGCAAATTTGGTTGCATCAACTGCAATCGAGAGTTAAACTGAATAATAAAAGTTAAGTCTGTGCAACAATCCGACGTAGGGATTTTAACTAAAGAATTTAGTCAAAAATAAAATAATAAAAGCAAAATTGGTATGGAAACTGGAGTACGATTATATTGACGCTATATAAATGTCCTTTCAACTAACGAAAAAAGCTGATCTAACTGCATAATATGAGTGATAACATAATATGAATAATTCTACTTCTGGGTGGAAGGTTAAGTAAACCAAATAAGTGCATTGAATTAATGTCTTGGATGCTTGTGAAATTTGTTCAATATATTGACACTATATAAATATATTCTCAACTAACGAAAAAGGTTGATCTAACTGCATAATATAAATAATAACACATAAATAATAGCATAATATGAATAATAACATAATATAAACAATTCTAATTTTGAGTGGAAAGTTAAGTAAATCAGACAATAATTGCATTGAACTAATGACTTTGATAATTGAACGTTTGTGAGAGTTGTTCAATTAGAAAAAATCATCGCAATAAGTTTTTCAAGAGATTGTTGAATACAATATACATAATATAATAATAGTATAATAATAGTATACAGATTTCGGATATACGACTTAGCAGCTATCGACAGGTTGCGCTGGCTAGCGCGTTTGCTCATGAATAAGTCGTCGCGAGATATAAACGAGCAAGCTTCATTACTTGAAGTTTTATACGCGACTATATAAATTCGTCTTGTACACTTTCGTATTACAAGCATTATTTTCCTTTGATATGTAATGAGTGATGAAGATAAAGTGATGTTTTCAGCACGAAAGTATACAAGATGAACTTAGTTCTAGGACTGTGTAGTTTATGAAATTGTGTATCACGATGGGATTTTTTTAAGAATCGCAATGAATGTATATCGCATTATAATTTTATATAACAAATATGATTTTAAATTGCGTGTAATTTTTTATGGTAAATACGATGTTGAATTGTGTGTGATATTTAATTTTAATTATAAGGGACAATATGGTGGGAGCCGTAATGTTTAAATAAATATTAAATATGTTAAAAATCAATAGATATCAACTCTTTCTTCGTACTACATCACACTGTTTATTGAAATATCCACAAGAAAATACAAGCTTTACTGTGAAAAAGTAATTAAAAATAAAAGCATAATAAAGTTAAATAATGTTATTTTAAAAATATCATTTAACCTCATTATGTTTTCTACGTGGGGCAAAATGGGAGAAATTTTACATGACTTATTTATTTTCGAATCATTAATTCCCAAACGTTCTTGAAAGTAACTTATTAAGATATGCAACATATAAGGATATATTATTACACGTTTAATTAATTATGATTACTTATTAACAACATTTTTCTCATAAAACAATAAGATTACTTCTTTTATTAAAATATTACTGATAATCAATATTAAGTATAGCAATCTTTGATAATCTTCTGAAACATGTATAAAAATATATATATATATATATATATATATATATATATATATCATATATAAAAAGAAATAATGCAATAATAACATAAGATTTTTATAAAATAACATAACAATTTCAATTTACTACCTGCCCTTATAGAAATATCATACTAAGAATCATTGATAATTACTTATTTTTAGTATTAAAAATACTGGATAATAAGTAATTATCAATGATTCTTAGTATGATATTTCTATAAGGGTGATATTAACATTTTAGATTATACGTACTCTAAAAAAATACTCTAAAAAATCTGAAGAAAAATTTTCTACTCTATGATATTTATTATGCGATAACTAAATAAATGAAGTAATTAAAAATGAAACATGTATAAAAATATAAAAATCATATATATAAAAAATAATACAATAACAATTTAATATTTTAAGGTTGTTATAATGACATAATTCCATTATGCCTCTAAATATATAAATTTGAATTAGTATAAAATATCATAGATATTGCGCAATGTTTGTATAGATTTTTACTACAAAATGATGATTTTGAATTACAAGCGCGATTTTGCGATATAGGTCTAAGTGCGTATCGCACCGCGATTCAAGAAATGAAAATCGCACATCCCCATTTAGCTTGTATGTACATACATACATATAAAATGTTGCACTTACATGTCAGCATGATGGGTTGCCTATCCATTTCGCTGGCAGGCGCGCGTAGTTCAGTGCGATTTCAGTAGGCCTTGGCGGAATGCTCACTTGAGACTACGCACGCCTACCAGGGAAACACAACCCGTCGTACTGATCTCTATATAAATGCAACACCCCGTGGTACTCACACCCTCCACTACCCAGAATAATAGCCTCAACATTTACCTTAGCCCAGTTACACAAGAAGTTCTTGCCCGCGCGCAATATTTCTGTATATTCGTGTTAAGGCTATTATGCCGAATAATGTACTGTCTGAGACCTGATATACTCGTGGTCGGAAAGATCGCCTGGTTTCTTGTATTTTTTTTGCATTTAGGAACCCATTCTTCTTGTCCAATGGGAGAATTTATTTTCCAATAAAAGAGCTCTCTTATTGGACAAGACGAATAGGTCCCGAAACTTACAAAAAAACTAGACAACCTTTCCGACCACGAATGTATAGATCCGCTTTTTCTGCAGTTTTCAATCTGTTCGCACATTCAGTTGTTAGCTATTATGTTTTTATTGCTAAATTGATATTATTAATTTTTTTATAATAAACTAGATATATTTTAAATTAACGGTCTATTAACGGTGCATATCATCTACAAGAAAAATTTATATAATGATATATTCTCTTTAATAATGTAGGTGGTTCATTCAACTTGGAAGAAAAGTTGAGTAGAATTTTTTACTCGTTACTACATTTGGTTATATAAAAAAGTAATAAATTACTGTAGAATATCGGCATCCTTCGTTACAAAATTCTAAGTTTTCTAATGAAAAATTTTCCGCATGCAGCTAGCTAGTATAAATTAGATTAAATATTCTAGCTTGTTATCAGTTCGTCACTGCTTGTTTATTCACGGAAATGTAGAATCAGTAATCTAGCTTAAGTAATCTTTAAGTAATCTTTTGTAATCTAGCTGTTGTTTATTTATTGTAATATTAAATATCATAGAGTAGATACCCAGACAATATAATGTCTAAAATCGGGACATAAGACGTCTTAAAGATAATCTTTAAAGACATTTAAATAAAATTTAATTTAATCCTAAAGATATTTATATGTAAATCGTCTGAAAGACATCTTAAAGATGTCTTATGATTATTTATATCTTATTATTATCTTATGATTATTTATATCTTATTATTATCTTATGATTATTTATATCTTATTATTGTCTTATGATTATTTATATCTTAAAAATCTTTAAGACGTCTTATGTCCCGATTTTAAACATTATGTTGTCTGGATAGTTTTTCTTCAGATTT
Organism: Odontomachus brunneus; assembly: GCF_010583005.1. NCBI lineage: Eukaryota > Metazoa > Arthropoda > Insecta > Hymenoptera > Formicidae > Odontomachus > Odontomachus brunneus. The sequence goes on from NW_022639567.1 coordinate 176,204, forward strand.
TTAGTTTTTTTTTTAAGTAGATATAATCTAAAATGTTGGTATCAGGTAGCAAATTAAAATTGAGATCATGTTATTTCATAAAAATCTGGAGGAGGCAGAAGTGAGCGTTGTACTGCTGGTTAGCAACTGGTTAGATTTTTTATAAATATAATTTCTTCTACCTAGCCATGTTTTTATAATTTTTTTGTCTATCAGTTGTTTTACTTACTTTAAGTTGTTTACTTTTAATTAATTCACTACCCTGTGGCTAAACACTCACGTTCAATTTCCGCTCCGGCACTTCCATTTGGTCGTCGCTCACAGTTACTCTCGCTACGGCGTTCGCATCGCGAGCCGTAAGATATCTCGTCGCGAACGAGATACTTATGCCGGAGGCATCGATCATCATCCCCGACCACGTTAAATCAGAAACAATAAGACTGAGGTGATGCCGCATGTAATAATCGGACTCTCTCGGAGCGGAACGCGCCTAGCCGAACGGGGAAGCTGAAGAACGAGGCACACACGTCATTTTTCGGACGGACGCGACGTCAGAGACTTCAATGCTGGAAATCTAAGCGGGCGTCTTTTTGACGGAAGGTTGCACTCGTTCGGGATTGCGTAATGTTCCGTTACGCGCGCCCGGCAGCTATTGTCACGCCTTCGGATACTGATAAGTGCGCGATTCAATTGCGAGAATAAGGGTTATACCGTTGTTACTTGCGTGTCGCCGCGTCGCAACGCTCGCGGAAACAATACGGAACGTGCAACTTCGCTGGAAATGAAGGAACAACGGAGGCCACGGCTCCTTGACATTATCAAGATCGCTGCAACCAACAGGAACGCAATCTCTCGCACGTGCCTAACCTTCGCCACGTGTAATGCACGACACCAGGTTTGCTCACCGGGGTCAGTCGGTCGCGGACACAACAGGGGGGAGGGAGGGAATTATACGTTATTCGTGTTTTAAGGACCGGTTGTTCCAAATTCTTAATAAGTTAACTGTTAATTAAATCATCTTTGTGTTTTTCCTCCAATTTAGGCCCAGTTCCACAACCTCCAATTAACTTAACTAGCTGGTTATTCCATTGGACTTGACCAATCACTATTGGGACTTAACCGGTAGTTAAAATTAAACGGATGTTGTGGAACTTGGCTTTAGACAAATGATTTAACTATCAGTTAACTTACCAAAAAGTTGGAACAACCGGCCCTAAGACGTTTGCTATCACTTGTCGGAGTAACTTTTACCATGTGGTATTTAGTTTTTTGTAATAATATAAGTTAATCAAATTTGGTTTGTTTATGTGGATTCAAAAAGAAAAGTAATCGCGACGCATGAAAAAGTTGATAATATTGTTGCAAACGAAATAAAATCTTTTTTTGAATATATGATAATAAATTTTTCTAAAATGTGTGATGAGTATATTTTAAAATTATTGTCAAGAAAATATTTGTTCTTGAAGATAACCATTACTTTAAAAAAGAAAAATAAACTGCATCATCGCTTTTCTTAGCAATAGAATTATATTTGTGTGTGTGTGTGTGTGTGTTTACTTGCTGGATATTAATTATAATATATCTATTTATTTTTGTTTTAATTCTGTTATTTATTTTAACGTTTCATCAAATTCGCGCAAGATTGCCAAAAAACTGGCAAAATGTCAGCTACTGGACGTTTTACTATATAACATATTTATTAGCACATTTATTTATCATTATAAATTAATTGTATTTTATTACCAATGTCGACATTTTTTATTCTTCAATTCACATTTATACATTATGTAAGTACCTTTCACGCATAAATACATGTGTGCATATTTCTAATTTTAACTAAGCCTGTTCATGTGTGCATATTTTTAATTTTAATTAAGCCTATTCTAACTAAAAAAGCTAGTTTTTTAAAAATATATATTCTCTTACTTCAAAAATATTTTATATTATACAAATATGTTAATATATATATATATATATAGTTCATCAAATAAATATCAAATAAATATTTTTGTCCATCAAATAAATATTTTTTATATTTTAGATATTTTTATCTCAATATATATATATATATATATATATATATATATATATATATACTTTTTGTATATATTAATGAATATATAAAGGACTGTATATCTCAGGATAAACACACACAGAAAATTACGATGACGTCAAATTAATATCAAAATATACAGAAAATGATTATCAAAACTTACAACTCGATCATGATTTTATCATCTTACTCTTATTTTGACTTCATCGTAACTTCCTGATGTGCTTAGGTATACGGTTTTTGTGAGTAAAATACTTTCTAAAGACGTATATGTAACAGGTGTTGCATTTACAGGTCAGTACGACGGGTTGCCTATCCATCTCGCTGACAGACGTGCACGATTTCAAACCTTGGTGAAATTTGCGCGCTTTCTTTCTTATGAAGTTTACGTTCCAAGTAAGCATTCCGCCAAGGCCTACTGAGACTGCGTACAACTGCACGTGCTTGTCAGAGGAACAAATCGTCATACTGACCCATATATAAGTGCAACATACTGTGCATCTTTGCGCAGCTAAAATATTAAAGGGTCAGTATAACACTCTGAAAAAAGCATATATTTGAGAATTAATTTTGCGAAAATGGATCGCAAAACTGAATATTTTGAAACATTGTATATTAATAAAATAACTATTAAACAGTATGTTAATATTTTTATTTTTTAGATAAAAATATTGAGAAAATATTAAACTTAATACCTTTTCTAAAAGTACAAAATAATAAAAAGATGCAAAATTTGGATATTTAATTTTTAAACGATCATCGTTTTTGCAATTTTCGTTCCACGGCTTAAAATTTAAGTTCATCCTCCAACTACAAGCATATTATTTAAGAAACTTTTTGATCTTTCAGGTCATTAAAACAGGCGGTATCTTTCTCGCCGATTGCAGCGATATTTTCTGCAGTCGTAAGTTCGGCTATATGTTGTTTATAAGTTTTTCTAAATAACAAAAATGATACACAATTTAATAGTTAATTAATATATAATATTTCAAAATATTTGGTTGATCCATTTAAAAATTAATTCTCAAAATCATACTTTTTTCAGAGAGTATTGGTCCTTTAACCTCTTCTTTCGACTCTCAAGCGAGGTGAGCCGTTCGCTCCATAAATTATTTTCTTACAAGGAAACCCACACAAGTGTCCGCCTCCGATTTTCATGAACTTGTAATATGTTGTACTTTAGATCAATATAATAGATACGTTTTTTATTATATGTGTTCTTTCGCTAGTTTAAGGGGTGAAATACTCCTTTGAAGAAAAAATCGGTTTTTTTCATTCGAAGAGAATATAATGAAAATTGTAAGAAATAGAAAAAAATATTTTGAATGGTTTGAGGAGTACTTTACAGAAATTATTTTAATAATTATAATAACAAGAAATAGTTGGAGAAATATTAACAAAACAATTTTTTTTTAATTTCTGTAAAGTACTCTTCAAACCATTCAACTTTTATTCAAAATATTTTTTTCTATCTCTTATAGTTTTCATTATATTCCCTTTGAATAAAAAAAAACAATTTTCTTCAGAGGGATATTTTACCCCTTAAACTTGCGAAAGGGCACATAAAATAAAAAACATTTCTATTATTTTGATCTAAAATACAACATATTACAAGTTCATGAAAATCGGAGGCGGACACTTGTATGAGTTTCCTTGTTAGAATAATTTCGTTCTTGCATGTGTATGTCAAAATGTTCACAACTTTTGTCGATCTAACAAAAGCAGATTATATAATTTTCATTTAGTATGAGGAGAAAAAGAGAGAGAAGGGAATAGAAAAATATAAAAAGTGCGTTGATGGAGAAATCGTTATTACGAGTTTATTTTGTTAGAAAATTTTGTTAATTTTTGTAGATTTTCCTAGTTGACTTTTAAGTTATAAGCTTTTGTTTAACATAAATAAATGCGTGATATAAGCAATTTTCAAGAAGATATAATTTATTTATTCTTTGGAACTTATGTCACAGACATGTTATTTGTTTTATAAGTAATAATATAATATAATATAATATAATATAATATAATATAATATTATAATATAATATTATATTTTACATATAATAATATTTGTTTTATACAATATTAATATTAATTAACAATATAAAATCGTACTTTGATTTCTTTCGATTATCATATTAATTTCAAACATAAATTCTTAAAAGGAGTGAACAACTTGTCTTGAATAAATAAGTTACATCTTTTTTAAAATTGTATATAGTATGCTCTTATTTGTTTCAAACAAAAGCTTATAATTTAAAAATTAATTTAAAAAATTCACAAAAATTATCAAATTAAAAAAAATCAAATTTTTTAAAATAAAATTATTCTAAAAAAATCATTTATGATGCAGGGAGCTCTTCCTAGTTGAGGCGAGTCATTCACTCTTCTTGGGAATTTATGTTTGCGAAATTGACATGGCGATCAAGGGGTTAAAAAACGGGAAAACTACATGGAAAAAAAGATTTGGTTGAATTAACTAAATATCTGGTCGAATATAAACGATCCAGAAATTCCGATTGAAGTAACCCGAATTCTGTTTAAGTCAACCAAAAATCTTGTTAATTTAAACAGAATTCGGGTTATTTCAATCGGAATTTATGGATCGTTTATATTCGACCAGATATTTGGTTAATTCAACCAAACCTTTTTTTCCGTGTACTACGACGGTCACGATCAATTCTGCGACTTAGACGCGAATATAAAGTGTAAAAAAATAATGCAACATACTGTCATTTTTTGTTTTTTTTTTTAAGATTCGTTACAAATTTGCGTGCAAAACGCGTGTAGGAAACGTTCTGTTGCGGTCCGATACCAATACCAATGCTCACTCGAGTTTATTCTACGTCCGTTACCTGACAAGCGTGGACGACGACATACAACGCGCGTTCGTGTCAAAATGATGTCCGCGATAAATAAATGACTTGCGTTGCGAAAATGCGCGCAGATTTTCGTCATTTTTTGAGTTTCCCTGACGTATTTCCCGGGACGCGGTGACATTAGCAAAATACGCTCCAATAAGTCACGTTTAATTAACTCGCCACGCACACAGGCCGAGTGAAATTACGGCGATGAGAGGTATTCGACGCGTGGTCGAATATCTTTTAGCACCCACGTCTTCTAACTAATTGTAATTTACAGGAGTACTAATTACAGTTGTTAGGAAACTGTCGAGTTTGCCAAGACGGCCGAAGATCTTCCACGTCGATCTTCTTGATCGCGCGTATCGTCTCGTAGATAAATAGCAAGCGCGTTAATTAATCCCAATTTCGTTTCTGTACGTATATATCAAAATGACACGACTTTATTGTCGACCTAACGAAAACAGATTGTATAATTCTCATTTAGTATGAAGAGAAAAAGAGAGAGGAAGGGGGAGAAAAATGCGAAAGGTCCAAGGTGCGTTGATGGGGAAATCGTTAATACGAGTTTATTTTTTGCGGGTTATGATCTCGCAACGTTGGATAATCTCGCAATTTATGCGAATAATGTGTATGTATACGTTATACGTGGTCCGAAGGATTAGAATTAATCGCAGCTGCAAGACAACGCGTATGCTATATCAAGATGGCTTTAAATCAACGTCGACTTGTCGCGAATAATTACGTACTTTTCGTCTCACGCACATACATACACACATATTGGAAGCGTATACGCAAAATAAGCTGTAGAACATTAATTAAAAAATTAATTGCACATAACAAATAGGCGGACGTTTGTGTTTCTGTCAAGTAACACTCCGGGATTCTCGCAGACAATGTGATAAGAAAAGACACCGGTACGAATATCATTCTTTAATTACGTAAGGTACACGCAAAGGCTATAGAAATTATTAAGTACGTCGTAACTAATTAGTATGCAATGCCACGGCCGAGAGATCGCAATAATGACAATGGTAATAAAAAGAAAAAGAAAATAAAAAGAGAATAAAGGATAATTTTACGGTAGATATGCATTGTCTCGAAAAATCGAAATCTCGACATTTGAAAACTCAACAAGCGAAATAGTTTCCCGCTTATAATCATATATATAATGTGGAAATTCGAATACCAAGATAACACTCTGAAATAATTTTCCTAAAGTATGCAATTATTTTGAAAAGGAATTACTACCTGAAAAATCGGGGTTAGGTAGATTAATATTTTCACAAATTACGTTAAGTTTAGAGTTAATGGTTTATAAAATTAACTTAGTTCATTTGAAAGCTATATAAACAAAAACTTAATTAAAATTAAATTAACTTATTTGTTAACTTAACTATTTAATTAAATTAATTAAATTAACTTATTTGTTAAGTTAAACTTTATACAAATTAATATATGTTTCGTTTGTGTAATTAATGTTTTAATCGTACATTTAATTTTTTTATGCAAAATAATGAAAAAGTCTTTTATAAAAATATAAATAATAGTAAATTAAAAAAAAATGACTGTTTTATGCTCAGGATTCTAAACGAAGAAAGATGTTCAGAAAGACGAAACAAAATTTTGCTAATAATATTTTTTTATTCTATTTATGAGCAATCTGGAATAATTTCAACATTGATGAATCATTTAAACTTGGATGAAAAAAGTTGCTAAAATTAATGCTAAAATTATTAATATAAGTTATATTAGTTTAAATTAAAAGTTAATTCATTCAAAATTAATAAAGTTAACAGTTATTGTCTTTAACTTAACTGTTAACTGATTAATTAGTCATTAACTACCATGCAAGAAACAGTATACATAGATATATTAATATTAATATCTACTCTCTTGGATGCAATCTCACACTGGAAAAAATACCTAAAAATTTATTTACGGAATAAAATTCATATTTTTACATAAATAAACCTTATTCCGCAAAAATAAACTTTATTTTACATAAATAAATGTTATATCTCACAAATAAATTTTCAAGTATTTCTTCTCTCAGTTGTGCTCAAATAAATGAATACCTTCACACCCAGTTATATAATGACAGAATTCCAAATATTTCGGCAAAAATACATATCTCTAGAGATTGTCCGCATTCGAAATTTTATAATTTTTTCAGCAAATTATTTAATTCTTTAATATTGATTTTATTCGGCATAATTTTACGCTTTATTTTTTTTTCTTTTTAGATAGATCGGAACAGAGGAAATGAAGGTGCCGATGGAATTCGATATTTTACGAGAGTTACGCAGAAACACAGCGAATTTATCCGCATCGTGTTGGCCTTTCGCGTAACATTTTTCGGTTAATTTTTATACAAACCGGCAGAGAGAGAGAGAGAGAGAGAAAATAAAATTCCGCATCCAAAAGCGGCGAGATTTACTCAGTCGACAAACCTACGTACATTGTAACGGATAAATGGATTGAAACGAGATCGACGGGAATTCGTCCTGTGCGAAATTGAATTTCCGCGAGATTAAATTCCTCGAAATCAAGATTCAGTCTGAAAACGCACACGTGTGCTTCTTTTTATTCATTTCTACTCTAATTGCTCGAAGTCTACTGTCAACTGTTCACAATGCTCAGCGATATTGTTTAGAGTTCGACTGTCACGGACACGGGCGATTTTCTAAAATCCTCTCTCATCATTCTCGACGAGAGAATCTTTCTCTCTACTTCGCGTCGTCATATTTACTATTCCAACTGAAGAAAGAGAAACATAGTCTATAGGAACTATCACTGGATAATGGGGCGGGTTATTTTGGATCACACAAAAGAGAGAGAAAATAATAATGCTGGCACGTGCGATAATGCACGCGCCGAATATTTTTGTAGACTCGCAATGTGTAGAGAATCAATCGTTGAACTATCCTGAATCCCAATTATTAATATCAATAAACTCTTCTAGCAATTCCCAATGTATAAAATTGTGCATTAATTAATTTTTTTTAAAGAATTGTGAAAAGTACTGCTTTTTCTCTCCCTCCAAGCCAGGAGTCGAATCTGTATCTCCCTACCCAGGTACATACAGAAAAGTACATATTGCATTCAAATTACTTGTTTCAAATATTTCACAAGTTTATGCAGGGTGTCTGACAATTATCGACACATCTATTGTATACAGGTAGAATTCAACTGAATTCATTAAACTAAACATAAAGTTCCACTACCATTTCGCAACCACGTAAATAGGTTTTGCTAGTATACAAATAAGGTGAGAGAAATGAGGCATATAAGAGCCATTCGCAGATATAATGCGAAGTTAAATTTAAACTGTGGGGAAATAATAATGTTCGAATAATAATCATGTCATTTATTTCTTTGTTATATTGATGCAGTGTAACAAATTTCCTAAAAGTTAAACACAGATTACATTTCATGTTACAAATTTTATTGAGCAAATTTTGACAATGTCTTTAATTTTCCTTTCGTGCATTTTTATTTTGTCATTCTACGTGAAATATAAATACTACATAAATTACTCATAAAAGATACAACCTTTACAACTCGATTATACTGAAAGAAAAAAATGGTAAGTCTAATTATAGTTATTTTTGGTCCTAACTATATTTGTGGTCGCTCTAATACGAAAATGGTAATATTACAGTAGAGTTTATTTAAAAAAAAACTTAACCAGTACTTATAATAATTTTTCTATATGATTATAATTAAAAATACTAAATCTTAGTGTTGTAAAATTGGTGCCAAATTTACCAATTTGGCTAGAGAGATTCTTAATTAAAGCAATATTTTTCGCGACACTTAAGAAGAGGAAAAGAGAATTAATTATTGCATAATTTAATAATAGAGAATGGGCAATGGAATTTATTAATATAAATAATTAGGATTAAAGGTAGTTTGACATGGAATATTAATTCTCCGTATACGTTGAATTCAGAAAAATGCTTAGCTCGTGCGTTATCACGTTTAAACTTTATTATCGTCCCGTAGTTTAAAATTATTTGCACTACAATTATTTGCAAACTTTACATTTAGTAAATTTTACTAAATTCAAAGAAATTTATATGTTGCTTTAGTCCAAGTGGACCAATATTTTATTCAACAAATACGATTGTTTAACTTTTCAAGCAATTTTATTGTTTTGGCGAAAATTATTTATTGTTTGATTCAAAGAAGAAAATTGTTTAACATCATTTTTTCATTGATATTAAATGTCTAACAATTCTGTTTAAATAATTTTAAGTTTGACTTGATAATGCACAAGCCAAGTATTTTTCCGAATTCGCAACGTATACGGAGAATTAATCTTCCACGTCAAACTATCTCTAATCCTAATTATTTATATTAATAAATTCCACTGCCCATTCTCTATTATTAATTATAATTATTAATTCTATTATTAATTATAATTATTAATTCTTTATTATTAATTATAATTATGTAATAATTAATTCTCTTTTTCTCTTCTTAAGAGTCGCGAAAAATATTGCTTAGTATTTCTTCTTTTGTATTACTGGTAGCCCCCTCCCTCTCCCCATCTTTTTATTACTTCATCGTGTGCGCCTTGCTCCTCCCGTGGTTCTCCATTTAAATAATACATCATCTTGTAATCATCATATAACCATCCTTGTCGCTGACCACGATTTGGATTGCTTGATTTCAACGATTGTATGAGAATTTTATAAGAAAGTGATGCCAACTAGCTCTGACGATATACTTGTAAGCATTATACTTATGATGCATCCTTATAGCGTCCACAAAGTTTTCATACTATACTTATTGATAATTGTTAAAAACAATGCAAATTCGAATTTTTAACCGAACATTATATTGGTTAGTCCAAACAATAGATTAAAGTAGAGAACGAAATGTTTAAAATAACAATTTTTTTCAATCAAATAACATAATCTAATTCACAACGAAACGGAATTAAAAATATAATCAAATAATGTGTTATTTGAAAATAAATTAAAATAAAATTTTCTTTAAATAATAATGTTTCTTTCATCAAACAACAAACTGACAAAAGATACTAATTTAAAATTATGTTGTTTGAGTTTAACAAATTCAATACAAATAGGAATATCCAAATAGGAGAATCCAAGAATTCTATTCTGCCTGTGTAATATCCCACGACTCTTATAGCCTATTTTTCTCTTTTTCCGATTGTATAGAAGAGACCGGAGTTAGATATAAAATTTCGAGAGACTCGAAAATTTACTTTGCTATTATCAAATCCGTGTTTTCTACTTCTTAATTGTAATATTATTTTAATTTTAATGAAACTCAGGGAAAAATATATTCTAGAATGACCATTTCACGATTTTGTATCCACTATTCCTCACAGAATAAACGCTAAAAAAAGCACATGAGCAACATACATATAGGGCCATCCTGGTCTGCCCTCCCCTTCGCCAGGATTCGGGGAGCTTGTTTACATAGTTTGTTATTGCCGTGAGAGACGCGTAACTAGCGCGTTTAACTCGACATTCCGGGAAAAAAGTTCGGAATGGCATCGTGAACGACGTCACCGAGAACAGAGCGCGCAGCTCGACAAGCGAATTACCACGCATCCCCGGAGAATTTGTTGACGCTAATCGAAAGGCGCGGGGTTAATCGTGGAGGGGCGATCGCGGAAATGAATCGCCGACAAAGTCGCGCGACAATGTGTCTCCGTCTAAACAGAGAGCAGCGTAGTGAACGGTAGCCGATTGAATTAACGAAGCGCGCGATTATTAGCGAGTAATGGAAACGTCTCGTTCGAGAAGTTAATAATTTCACGAAGAGGGCGCGGGACGCGGAGGGACGTCGTCGGGCTAGTTCGCCCGTTGGCGTTCGCCGTTGGTACAACAACCCTCGCTCAACATCCTGTAGGTAAGCGAGCGCGACTACGAAATTCGTTGGCACGAGAGCGAGAGTAAACGTGATTCCAGCCGATCGAACGTGAAAGACGCGCGATTAATTTAACGCGACGTACTTCAAAACATGACGCGCGAAGTAGTTAATTTTTTATATTGGTACTTATTCATTTGACGAACTGATATTCAAATAGACATTTAAATATGTTTAAATTGGGTGGAAAGAAGAATCCCAGACAGACTTCTGCGATTGTCACGACGTGAGACATAGCTTATTTTTAATATCTTTCTTTCTTTACTAGTTGTATACAAGATGTCCGATAACTCACAGAAGAGCTGCGATGATTAGAGTAGATTAGGTAGGATTAGATGTAGATTAGATAGATTAGGTCAAACTGAGCAAAAAATTCCTCTATTATTTTTACAACCATGTAAAATTCTAAGTTATTAATCAAAGAAGATTCGTGAATGACCAAATACCATATGGTAGATAAATTGTGATGATGATGTCTACCGCTGTATGTCGCTATATTAGGTCAAATTGAACAAAAGAGTTTTCTACTATTTTCCAAATGATCATAAAGATGCTTAATTAATTAAAAAACATTGGTGCATTATCGCGCACAACTGTACTCCAAACTGATTTAATTAATAACATGTACGTATTAATAACTTAAAATTTTACTTAGTTGTTCGCAAAATAGTAGAGGAATTTTTTGTTTATTTTGACCTAATTTATCTGTATACTGCGACTCCTCCGTGAGTTACCGGACACCCTGTATAAAAAGTGCATCTTTTATGAGTAGTTTAAGTGGCATTTATATTTATTGCATAGAATATCGCATAGAAATAGGAAAAAAATACGAAAAAATCATCAAAACTTGCTCCAAACAATATGTTATGTAAAATGTAATGTTTGGCTCAAACCTGGATGTAACTTTCAGTAATCTATCGCTGCATTAATCTAACAAAATTACATTATTATTATAAAACATCTTGAAACAGATATATAGTAATTTAAGTCATAATTTCTGTACATATAGAAAAATATAATTTAATTGGTAATAAAAGCGATTACTCAGTTTACTTTTTTTTTTTTAATAACACTTTTCTTCAACAAATAATATTTTCTTGATAATAGTCTTGAAATATACTTATTACACACATCTTGGAAAAGTTTATTATCATGTATTCAAAAGAAGAATTTATTTTCTTTAGAAGAATATAATAAAACTTTATGGAAGAAAAAGTTAATTAGGTTCTATGTGTAAGCCAGCTATTTTTTATTTAATTTAATATTATTTATTGAAATGCCATTTATTAGAATTTAGAATATATTTTGGACAAATTTGATGCTTATAATAAATTTATGATAGATTAGAACTTATGATAAAGTTTTGTTAAGTTTATAGATATAAACTTATAAAATATTTAGAACAAGTAACATTTACTCGAATGCAGTATGTATTTTTCTGCGTGTATGCTCGAAGATTACAGAAATTTTGTTGTAATTTTTATTATAAATTATTATTGTTTTGTGTATGACGAATCGACGTTGCTCATCTAATTCAATGATTAGTCTTTCAAATTTGGATAATTTCGTTTCCTATCTCATTTGCACTAACATAATATTTAAGTTCATTTTTAGAAAGACCGAAAATATATATTGCGATTTGATTTATACCTTCAATTACGCAGAATATTTTTAAGGCATCAGGTCATTCCTCCCTGATGAAGCGAATTGAAATGTTCGGAATCAAGCAAAGGAGAATTCACGCGGCCCAAATTCGGAAACCGAATCTAATATTCATGGACATCGCAAAAGCCTCAAGAATCATATATTTTTAAGGGTTTATTATGAAATAATAAGATTATCCGGTTTGTAGTTAACGACGTATATTTAGCTCGTGAAAACACAACATCTAGGTGACTACATTCCGACGCAAAAGATTAAGAAGAAGAAGAGCAGCGATTTTCGCTGAATTGTGTGTATTACTGTTTTCTCAATCGCGAGAGCAACTTGAATCGCGTTCTTATCGAGACTATACAATACTTGATGCAGTTGTTGTTAAACGCCCGCGTAATACTTGGAGGAAACTCGAGAGATTCGACTCGTGAAGTATGACGTTTAAAATTAAACTCCTCGAAGAAACTGACTTTATCTTCCCTTACGGAACAGTAGTCTAAAATTTAATATCACTCGCGGTGCACCATTATCCTTAAGGGTAAATATATTATCGCGTCGACGGGCGTTCGTATAATACACAGCGTAATACACAGCATGCCGAAGCGAGGATAATGCTCAGACCGGGAAAGAAGAAACTTTTAATAACACTATTAGCGAAACAAGGAATCGACGAATCGAATCGTAATAAAATTGCGCAACGGAAGGTTCAAAGGTTGTCAACCGATTTCTCCTTTACGCGTTACTCCAGGAAGAGAAAAAGAATACAATGCATTTTCTTTTTATCTATTCTCTAAATTTGTAAGAGTAAAATTTTACTCGCAAAATGGGGCGACCATCGAGGTACTCGAATTTGAGTAACTTTTCATTTATTTTGAGAAGAAAATATTTGAAAATTTATTTGTGGTAAAGTATATAAAGTTTATTGCTGTGAAATAACATTTATATTCCACAAATAAATTTTCAATTATTTTTCTCTCAGTGTATATAAAGTAAATTCTCCACTCCGAATCATCCAGTGAATATTTCTACTCGAAATTGAGAAGTAAATCTAGTCTATACCACCGTCACAGGAACATATTTATTCTAATCGATTGAAACATTTACTCATATAGAGAAATCCATATAGAGAGAACGGATTTCTTTGGATTTAGTATTCCTATTTGTTTGACTTGCACTTTTTGGGCTCAAACACACAACATAATTTTATATAAAGTCTGTTTTATTAGATTAAATCATGTTGTTTAAAATATGCTTTTATTTAAACAAAATAAACTTTAATTTTCCATCAAATAATATATTATTATATTATTTGGTTATATTTTAAATTCTATTTCGTTGAATTAAATCATGTAATTTGAAAAAAATTATTGTTTTAAACGTTTTATTTTTTACTTTAATCTATCGCTTAGACTAATATAATGTTTGGTTAAAAATTCAAGAATAATTATTGTGTCACTGGTTTACTAAGTCAGAGCTAGTTAACATCATTGATTCTTTTATGCTCTTCGAAGTCAAGCAACCCAAGCGGTGGTCAGCAAAAAAGATGATGGTTGCATCATGATGGAATATTTGAAAAATAATTCACGAAGTAAGAAAGACGCATATAACAAAATAATAAAAAAATAAACTATCAGTAAAGCGAAAGAATTAATGTTGAGTTTCTGAAGATTCTTTAAACAGAATCATTGAATTTCTTTGATAAAATGATCAAATTAAGTGAAACATTTTCTCTTTTAAACTAAACAATTATTTTGGCGAAACAATAAAATTGTTTGTCTAACAGTAAGGTAGTATTTATTGAAACAAAAATAGATTCATTTAAATTATTCCAACAGATACATTTCTTTGAATTCAATACGGTTCATATTAAATTAAAAAAAGAATTGTTTTCTCTGTGCACTTTAAGTTTCAATGAAACATTCTTTCTTTCGAATAACAGTATCTTCACAATTGCTTCAAGTGAAAATACTGCCACTTTGTCCTCATTTTGAGTGAGATTTCACTCGTAAGAAATTCAGAAAGCACATTGACGAAATGCTGCACAACACTAGTTAGACAAATAGCTGGGTGCCATATGGTTTTCAGTTTTGATTCCCACGCAATCGACAGATAATACGACACAGTTCCATTTTGTATTCCGGAAGAATCACAGTCGAGTTAACTGCGCGTAAATCGAGTTCATCAATTACATGTAATAATAATTTTCCGTGATAGAAAAGAGAGAGAGAGAGAGAGAGAGAGAGAGAGAGAGAGAGAGAGAGAGACACGCGTGGCTTACGAGGATGTGTTCGTCACGTTCTACAATGAACACTTGCGTAGTTTCCGCGGTTCACCGGAGCTAATTCAGTAACCGACGAGTGAAGTTCGATGCGATGCGACGCGGCTGATATTGCGGCCGACGATTGCGTGGGATGATCGTAAAATCTACAAATGGCCAATCCCGCGTGCCGGGGACCGCCACGTAATCCGCGGGACGCGTCCTTCTTGCGTAAGTCCGTCGTTGCCGTCGTCGTCGTCGTCGTCGTTGTCGCCGTTGTTGTCGACATCGACGTCGACGTCGACGTCGCGGTGCACGCGGCGCACACTTCTAGGCGGCTCGATTATCCGTAATTAAAGAAGAACGAGCGCTAACCGCGGTGAAATCGCGTAACGAAGCTGTTCGGAGAACACCTTCTTCTTGATTCGCATCTCGAGATGGGAGACGTAATAGAAACATCTTAATAAGGAAATTCGAGATACGCTGACGTGAAAATAAAAAATAAGGGAGAGAGAGAGAGAAAGGGGAGGAAATACAGGTTATCGGATCGCCAACAGTCGAGAATCAGGACGGGCGCATCGAGTAAGTGTACACCGAGCCCGAGTGTCCTTTTAAGTTTTTCCGTTCGAATCTGTCGTAACGCAATTACCGGCGGAAAACGACGGTTTCCTTGCCGGAAGCGCGAGAGAAAAGAAAGAATGAAAAGGAAAAAGCTGGCCGCGGACGATTACCTTTGATAAATTTTCGTCGTCGTTATCGCGTTTCTTGCGGCATAGAAAATCTCTTAGGATATACATGCAATCGGAATCCAGCCCGATTCCCCAAAATAGATTATTGGATTCAGTCAGAGTTGTGCCATAGATTTCAAGATTGCGTCTACGAAGATTGTTTATGTATTTTGTACGTGATGTATGCGGAGGGGGGAGGGGCTAGTTATTTCTCTTGTAGATAATAGATATTGTGTAGAACATTACGGATTATGTTAACACGGATTATATTAACATGGAAAAAACTACTATGATTGTTACATTCATATATTTTATAGCTGGAGAAAAAATTTATGTGATTGCAAGTTATATAGATATGGCATGAAAAGCTGTTAATGTTGCACCACCTATGTTACGTCCACCTATGCAGTTCTCACTGCCAGTTCTTACGTTACGTAACATTCAATTAGTATATTTTCATGTATATAGTTGTCTCAACCGAAAAAGTATTGTTGTCTTTCTGATGTGGTCTGCAGAACAAATATTAAGGCTGAGAGATCCACAGAGTTTGATTATTCCATACATCACTAAGAATGCCGATTAAACATACATGGACAGATAGCAAAAAGGGCCAGTAAACCATTTTTTCAGAGTATTACAGTTATTACGATCATTTGGTATGCATGGACGAAAGATAACATTAATATTTTATTACAAATATACGTCTGAATATGGTAGTATACTTAGGTGAGTGATACCCTTAATGTTTTCCTCGTGAAAAAATATACAAAAAACAGTAAGTAAATTATGACAGTTACCGTATCTGTATTGGATATTAATTATAAATGTAATGCTAAAAAAAGTCAATTATTTGAATGTTTCGTTTCATTGCACAAATTAATAGACTTAACTCTAAAGGTAAGAATTTAATTAAATTAAATTTAAATTTAATTAAATTAAATATGTTAAATTAAAAATTAAGTTTAATTTAATTAAAGAATTCTGTGACCTCTAACTTATTTAGGAAACAACATTCACAAATTTACACCAGGATACTGAAGGTTAAATAAAAATGTAAATTTTCCTTAATTAACTTTTTAATAAGCCATACGTTCTTTTTAAACAATATTCATATATCTAGATTGTCTACATAAGTGATATCTTATGTAAATTACGTGCCTATCTCTGATTGGGCATATAATGTGTCAAACTTACGATTTAAAAAAATCCAAAATACTCCTAATATTCTTTCTGGTCTTCATTTTCCATTACAATTAAGTAAAACATATGTTTATTTTCCAAATAATTTTACTGTTCAGTAAGAAAGTCAAAGTGTCTAAAATATATTTTAATTTTATGTTTTATCCCATAAAATACAATAATTAGTATAAAAATGGGATTAACTGTTTAATAACAAAAAAAATAGGATTGACTGATAAAAACTGATTGTATAAAAAATGTGATTGACTGATAAAAACTGATTGTTTGATAAAAAAAAGCGTACTTTATTGATTGAATTTTTACGGAACTTTATTGATTGAAATTTTACGTTTTATTCCATTGAATATAATAATTAGTATAAAAATTGACTGTTTTTGATAACAAAAAAGGGTATTAACTTTATTGATTGAAAAAAAAGTGCAACTATAATATTTCTATCCTTTTATTTTAGATAGGGAATCTATTTGGGACAAGAATTGAATTCCCCATTAGTAATATAGTGTGATAACGAATTCTGAGACAAATGTGGGCATTTTATTCAAAATTTATTTGTGTCTAGGAAAATCTTAGAACTAAAGAAATATTATTAGCTCCGACGAAAAGCAATTAGGATAATGAGAATCTTTAAGAACCAGGCGCAGGTATTATAAGATTATAACGAAATAAAAGAGAACCATAAAATCTCAAATAAAACAGAAAATTATGACGTCAAAATAACGAGAAAATGATCGAATCGTGATTGAAAAGTGAGTTTTTAAGTTATTTCCTCGCCATTTTGATATCATTTTGACTTTATCGTGACTTTATTCTGTCTAGGAAAGAGAATGCGTGGTCAAAATTTATAATTATTGGAAAAGTACAATATCAATCCAAACGTTCCGATCCTATCTTGAATCCTCTTCACTAATCGACATAAATAAAAACAAGCGGCTTGAATAATAGTTACATACGAGAAACAAATATTAAGTAACTTCAAATAGAACAAAGATTCGAGATATGTCGCAAGCAGATAACTCAGAGAAAGAGAGAGAGAGAGAGAGAGAGAGAGAGAGAGAGAGAGAGAGAGAGAGAGA
>NW_022639567.1:194570-195870 GCF_010583005.1 Odontomachus brunneus
AGAGAGAGAGAGAGAGAGAGAGAGAGAGAGAGAGAGAGAGAGAGAGATCGGATTATAAGTCAAACAGGAAAAATTTTGGTAGTTAAACAAGAGTGAAATGAGAATCTGTAGTCGTTTCTTTGAGTCTCGCTAAAGTTTCACAGATTGCAGCCATATCCCTTCTCCCTCTTCTGCCACGCTACTCACTAGTGTTCTAAGGAACACTATATTTCGCATCTGGAATCCTTATTTAGAATAAAAATTATTTTTCTCCGGACACCACACAAGTGTTCAAAAGCACATAATGTCTTCTACATGGTTTCAGACACTGTATGCTTTTGAACACACCTGTACTTGTGCGGTATCCGGAGACAAATCATTTTCGTCTTAAATAAGGATTCCAGGTGCAAAATATAACGTCCTTCATTTAAAAAATGGTCTTACGGTCATATAGCGAAAGTGACTTGAGTACGAAAAATTAGTTAAGAAACACTAAATGACTAGCAAACGTTGCAATATCATATATATTTTGTATTTCATCAATATAATTGTCAGAGAGACAAAATTTCTACCTGGAGTATTTATGAAATTTAGTAGAAAAGTCTCTTTGTGGCGTCCATTTAGATTAAAACCAGTCACACTTCTTATCCAAATTGGCTGTGGTAGACAAAAAAGACTAAACACGAGAGGCAAACGAATACATAATCCTCACACCTACCTAAATTAACTTGCAGAATACTGCTGTCGTAAATTCTACGTACCACAGACAATTTTCTAGCAGATACAAACAACAGCGATAAATTGTAACGATGATATTTGAAATTCTACCTGGATCAGCAAAATATTTTTTTTTTAGTATACTATTTCAATCCTCTCTGAAAAATAATTATAAATTGTACACCATGTAAAAAAAGTTATTATAAATATTTTGATACTAACTGATTTTATAGTTCTTTTTTATTGCATTAAAGTATTATAATATCCCTATAACCTATTTATACTAGCTCTTAAAAAAATTCTTATTATCCTAAAATTTTTGGAAATTTTTATGCAGACATTTTATGCAGGCATTTTAGGCATTTTTACGCCTCTTTCTTCCCACTTCGTCTCTTCGTCGAGGAATTTTAAAGAAGCCCCCTTAGTAGTTTTGCATTATTTCAGTGTTTTTTACGAATGATCTTACGGAACTTCTTCTCTACAAGCGCGTGTTGCGTTGCAATCATTCTCGATTTTATTTCATTTTCTACTCGAGTTTCTCAGAGAGAGAGAGAGAGAGAGAGAGAGAGAGAGAGAGAGAGAGAGAGAGAGAGAGAGAGAGAGA
>NW_022639567.1:196226-198228 GCF_010583005.1 Odontomachus brunneus
GAGAGAGAGAGAGAGAGAGAGAGAGAGAGAGAGAGAGAGAGAGAGAGAGAGAGAAAGAGAAGAGAGGAACCGGGAGAACGCGACGGTACGTCACAGCCACAGCTTTCTGCCGGATTGGGTTTTTACTCTCTTTTTATCGACAATTTGGTTCGGCGATATTCATACGAGTGGCGGAGAATCATTCGACTCTTGCCAAAAACACGCGAGCGCAGGATGAGTAAGTTCCTAATAGACAAATCCCCAGCCGACGGGGTATTTTGCATTTTACGCGGTTTCGTCGAAACTTTCGGCCTGCGTCGACCGCGATGAACTCGAGCGCGCGGCCATCGCGTCTGACGTGATGATATCGAGCGCGAATTCGTTAGTTAAATTTCGCATTCTCCGATTTTCGCAATGGAACAAACGGTGCAGCCCTCACTTCCCCGAAAATCAAAGACGGTTGTTACTTATCAAGGCCGCGCGCGCGGGAAAAGGAAAGGGCGTAAGGGAGGTAAAGAGAGAAAGAGAAATCGGGAGATCCCGCGGCACGTTATCGTCGCGAAAAAGCCGCGAACAGCCAAACCGTTACAAAGATACGAGCCGTTACAAAAATAAGAAAGAGAAATACGAGCTATCGATTGACTCACCGGATAATCGTCGTATTTGGCCGGATAATCGGGGTAATCGTCGTTGGCGAGAATGTTGGCCGAGCTGCTTCTCTTGCCGATGGCACGCTGTCCGAAACTGCCGGTGATGATCGGTACCATCGCTATCACGACCAACGGCACGACGTTGACACCCATATTATCCGCGCGATCCTGAGTGCGCTCGCGGGGTGTGCGTTCGCCGCCGAAGAGAAGACGTCCGCGCGCCTCAAGCCCGCGTAGCTGCGTGGAGGACGCTGTCGCCGGATAGAGAGTCGCTCTGGAACGTCCCCGAACGTGACGTCTGGTCCCGCCGTCGAAGAAGACGACGATGACGACGACGTGGATCTCGCGTGCCTCGAGATCGACGAATCCGGCGCCGGCTGGCTTCTGCGAGACCACTCGATCTCGATCGATTCGTGTGTGACAACCGGATCTTCGAGGAAGCGACGGCGACGACGGCGGAGACGGAAACCGCGGTGGCGGCGGCGATCCTCTTCGACGGTACTTACTTCGGACACCACCAACCACCAACCGAAGAACTCTCAAACTTCGGCAAAGCTGGAGGACGTACTCGGGGACGCAATGTGACGGCCGCGGTGGCCAGCCACGCTCCTATATACTTCGGCCTGCACGCGTGGTTGGCATCACGCAGGCGCCGGGAACCCTCCGCGACGGAAGAAACCGCGCGGCCACCGCAAGCGTGTTCTATTGCGCTTCTCACGTAAAGTTGTCAACGTAATCATTGTCCTAATAAGACTGAATTAATAAGAAAGTACGAACAGGTTTACATTTTTATTAGCCAAACAATTAGTGGAATTACTGACAAAACTAAAGTTTCCAAAAATTTTTAATTAACTTTTTAGTACTGCATTTCCTTGCATTTTCTTGAAGTACTAGAAAGTTAATTAAAAAATTTTGAAAAAAATCTCAGAGCTCTATGAGAAGAAAATAGACAATTTTTATCTCTCGCTATTTTTCGGTAAAGTTAATAGAATTCGCGTAAAAAATTATTGAAACCAATAATTTTGTAGATATTTTCGTAAATATCTTAGAAAATAAAGGTCGGTTAAAAATGTTTTCAAACAAAAGTTGTTTGCTTTTTTACTTAGAATAAAATTTCGTAATAAAAAATGTATTTTTCTATTTAAAAAAGCAAAGTTGACCTCAACCTGACCTTGGCGAGGCCATGCAAGATCAAACCAATGGTACCTTCTTATATCCTCCATGGATCCATATAACTTTTGTCTGAAACATTTTTGTCTGCCGGTCTTAATTTTCGAAATATTCGGTTGGATAAATGAAAATAGCCCACTCTGTATATACATATACATATATATATATATATATATATATATATATATATATATATATATATA
>NW_022639567.1:198837-205043 GCF_010583005.1 Odontomachus brunneus
CTCTCTATATATATATATATATATATATATATATATATATATATATATATATATATATATATATATATATAATTAATAATATTTCATAACATTTAATTATTAAGTTATTTTTAATTATTGAGACATTTACCTTAAAGGAAATAAATTAAGTGAGCTACTCGCCCTTACCTTTCGTTCACCCGCTCGTCCGCCAGAGTCACACTTTACGTATACATCACGTGTGGTGCGCGTGTATATATTAGACATACGTCACAGATATGACGCATATGACGCAACAATTGACCTTTTTGATACGTTTTCTTAAAAGCTGTGTTGAAACACGTCTAAGACGTCTGAGAATCGTCCGAAGATTTTTCAAGCAGAATCTTTCAGATATAGTAACGAACAAGCGAGTTAATAAAGGATGAAGGATATTTTCTTCTCCTCGAGACGAAGAGTTGCGTGCAATTAGCAAGGGAAGTGAGTCGAGCAGCGAAATACTCGTGCTTATCTTTCTTAACCCTTTAAGGTCATACATCGATCCCACTCGAGTACAATTTTTGTCTTGGACGAAATAGGCTTGAAAGACATATCCGATGAAAAATTTTACGACTTGAATAAAATTGACCGTCGGGAAGTACAATTTTGGATGTACATAATTATATATATTCATGTTTGCATACGTGTGCTCTACCTACTCTCTAAATTTCTTAGAATAAAACTTTAATTGAAAAGTAGAGTGACAGCTTAATCACTCGAATTAGGATTATTTTTTACTTCTATAGGATGAATTCTTCACTTTGAATTGTTGAGTGAATATTTTCACCTAAAATTGAAGAATAAATCTGATACATTCTGTTGTCAAAGAAATATATACACTTCAATCGATTGAAACATTCATTCATATTACTCTAATCTTGAGTATTATATATCTTGAATAATTAGATTATATCTAATATCTAACTATATCTTGAGTGATACATTCTTTCTTGTGGTTTCGAGTGGCAGCGTTTCCATTATTGCCTTGAGTGGAAATACCACTTTTTATTTCAAGAAATTTAGAGAGAGATCACAATATTTAATAAATTTTGAAACTACATATCAAAGGCTTTCTGTTGGAATACGACCAAGTTAAGAGAATTATAAGACCAGTAAGAACCGTGTGCTGTATGTTAGTACTATAATAATTAAACACTATAGGAGAGTAATATTATTCACCGACGTACGCGGTGAATCAAATCTTCCATGTCGAACTCAACCCCGGATCCTAAATATATTTTAATTAATTCCTCCACTTTTTAAATTTCCAAATATGCATTTACTTTAACTCCTATTAGAGCTGCGCAAAATATTGCCT
Source organism: Odontomachus brunneus (assembly GCF_010583005.1). Classification (NCBI taxonomy): domain Eukaryota; kingdom Metazoa; phylum Arthropoda; class Insecta; order Hymenoptera; family Formicidae; genus Odontomachus; species Odontomachus brunneus. The sequence goes on from NW_022639567.1 coordinate 200,174, forward strand.
CAGTTAGGAGCTTAATAAATCTTATAATTATGATAATGAATATAACGTTAACTTTGTACTTTCAGGTGACATTGATAAGAAATTTGAAAAATAAAATCTACTTACGTATCTACTTCTTGTGAAAAATTTTACACAATTTTGAGCGTCAATGATTCTACTCCGCACTCGATCGCTATTTTAATTTTCTTTCTTCAGTGAAAAAATTACTATTTCTTGAGTTACAGATGAAAAGTATTGCTCTAAATAGGATGAATCAATAGTATTATATTAACAGAATCATTATTTTGTCGATATAGAAAATTTAGAAAGGATTCGAATTGAATTTACATAATTATATATACACTGAGCTTTAAAGGATTAACGGAAGATAACTGAAACTTTCCTCCTCTCCTGCGAAATAAAGCGCATTGTGGATTCTATATTGAAAAGTGTAGTATTTGTAACCATAATCACATAAAAAAATAACTAATATAAATTATTGTCAAGACTATATTTTACCATGTGTATTAAACATCATTTTTTACCATTAAAAACCATATTTTATTATTTACATAAATTATTATTTACATTTTTTCATTAAATTCCATTATAATGATAATATTCTTATATGTATGTTACTGCTATGGTTTTCGCGTTGGAACAAGCGAAATTTATTGTTAAGACAAAAAATAACTACACTGTAAAAACTGTGTTAAATTTAATATTTCATATGTCCCAAATCATCTACTCTCATTTATATATAAATTTAACACAAAACAAATGTGGTAAAAAGTAACACACATAATATGTAAAAAATTAACACAAAAATTTAACACTTGCATACCGTCAGGAATCACGGTTTGTGTTAAATTGACATATGTATAATGTTAAATTAACTAAAATAAAACTTTAATATTTGAGAGAAGTATTAATTTATAGTTTAAATGAAATGAAAATGTTAAATAGACATAATTTATGTCAGACATATTAAATATGTCAATTTAACATAATCTGTGATTCCTAACGGTATTCAAGTGTTAAATTCTTGTGTTAATTTTTTCCATATTATGCGTGTTACTTTTTAACACATTTGTTTTGTGTTAAATTTATACATAAATGAGAGTGGATAATTTGGGACACATGAAATGTGTTAAATTTAACACATCAGTTTTTACAGTATACAATTTTAGTTAGACTAATATCATCTTTTTCTCTCAGTGTACGAGAGTGATTTGTATGAGGTTCTTATGGAGGCGAGTTGGTATTCCAGTTTCTTCGATGGAAAATGGTTAAGAAATAGTCCTCTCGCTGCGAAGTCACCATGAAACTGTTTCATGTGAATTTCACGCGAACCTAAAATAAAAGCTTAAAAAAGATAGCGAGCAATTAATTCATTCGGATTCTTCTACGGATAACTGAGAGTTTTTTGTCCAGGAAAATGGCGCAAATGAATGCCGGATCCATACGAGACAGATTGGTCAAGAATCAAGTGTAACGCGAACCTTATGATCGTCTATCTTTCTGAAAGAGAAAAAAGAGAAAAAAAAAAAATAAATACGAAACTACCCTTACAAAAAAGTGTTACTGGTTGGTCAGTGATAAATTACTATTGCTCAGCAGTTTTATTACTAATGGCAAATGATTTTGAGTACTTAAAATGACAGAATTACTAATGTTACAGAGTAATTCAGTGCTAGTAATAATCATTGATATATTATTTTTTTTTATGTAGTACTGGTGTGAATTATTTCCTAGTAATGAGATATATAAGCATCAATTTTCTCATGATTGAATGAAGTGAATTGTTTCATATCTTGTTTCATATATATTTTTTAACCTAACTTATTGTTTATTCTAGTTCGTTATAATGTTTAGTTGACAGTCTAAAGGCAATCATATCGTTAATTATTTGCTGATATACATTAGAACAATATTAGTCGCACTCCGATTATTGTTGCGTCGTTTGTCAATAAATATGTTATTACAATGTTGTTTGAACGATACAAGAGCATATTACAGCATAATTTAGTGAGATATCGTCACAGCTCATCGGCACCATAAATTTCAGTTCGATTAATTCATGTTAAGCAGCGGATAATAGCGTTGGTATGACCGTTAGGTCATAGATGATCGCTTTACAGATCCAAGAGCACGCTGCGGTGCAAAATATGAAATACATTTTCTTTATTATTTAAACAAAATAATCAAGCATTAGATTGTCTGGACCATTCTAATAGGTCAGTTTGTGGAAATTCAAAAAAAATGTATCATACATAGAGTAATTCGCCGAATAATCAACTGAATCACTGTAAAGTGATTAATCATTATTCTTCCTTTATTAATTACCAATAATACTTTTTTGTAAGAGTAAATTCTTATATTCAGAGAAAAAAGGAAAATGCATCGTGGAAGTTTAATATTTTGTCAGAGAAAAAGATTATTCGGTAGGTACTAATAACACATACACACATATTTATTACAATCTAAATTCTTTTATTTAAATAAAATAAACTATAATTTAGAATCAACTAAAAGTCAGGATTAGGACAAAGCATGATGATTCCTGATTGGTCTGCATTCTTCTTGTCCATTATTTTTAGAGATAACACGAGTGGGAGTGAGAGAGAAAGCTCTAAGGCTCAAGCACCAAGCATGCTCTGCAGCTTCTTTCTCACTCTCTCAGTCATTTCCTCTTTACAAGCGGCGAACGGTGTCCTAATTTTGACTTGAGGGACTTTAGAATAAATAATAGCAAGTGAAAGTTTTAATAAAATGTATATTTGAAACATATTTTACTTTATATTTTAAATTATTTTTTATTTATTTATTTTACTTCTTTTTTTATATTATTTTATTTATTTACTAATACAAGTAAGTATGCTATTAACATCCATGTATAGCTGGAGCCACATACGAGAATCAAGTGTAGCGCAAATCTTTTAATCGTCTTTCTTTCTGAAAGAAAGAAGAAAAAAGAGAAAAGATAAACAGTAGACTGGACTAGACTCTTATACCTAGCAGAGAAAAGGAAATTGCATCGCGATAGCTTAATATTTTGCCCCAAAAAATGATTCAATACCTTAACATTGTTCACGATTAATTTCACAAGTTTTTTCCGACTCGGTTTATTTGCAGCGATACTCGTTATCTCAGCGAGACGGATTAAAGAGCCACGGGGTGTCGTTGAATTATTAGCTAACCATCACTTCCGTTCTTCGTCACTACATCCGGATCGATGTCTCACGCTGCGTTTCCCCCTGTAATTTTACAGTTCGCACTCCAACAGGTATATACGTATGGATTCATGACGGTTTAACAGGTTCAGCTGGGAATAGAGAGATGTGACAAAGTCGATGATTGAGTGGAGGAGATATAACTCTAGAGTGAGACGCGGAAGCTCGTCCTTGTTCCATTCCCAGCGCTTCATTTTTCGCTGAATTCTCGATCGTTACATGTAACTGACAAATTGTAACGTACCGTCACGGTCGTCGCATAAAAATTAAACGCACGAAGGACACTCGACAAATAAACGGAAAAAGAACGAGGGAAAAATGCAGCGCGGAAAACTCGGCGGAATGTCGTGTTTAATGCCTAAATTCAATTAAAACGTCGCAGCTCTCGCTGCGTTTAGCAATTCACATTCTATCGTGATTGCGACGCGCGCGCAAATGAGTCTCACCTTAGGAACAGAGAGATAATCGACCCTGCTTAATCCGGTCGCTTTTTGGCCGCTTGAAAGGTGAAACAGCCATCCTCCCACCAGCCAGACATACTTCATCGAAGCGACGCCGTTAATATCGAGAGCCATTGATTTAAAATTTGCATCAAAATTTTGACATTTTCACGCAACAACAAGTTGTGTATAGAGAGTCGAATGATCGTATCTCGTAGGTCAGTTATATACTTACACGAGTGTTGGTTTGACATCGAAACAATATTGATTTAATTTCTGCATTGAAAAAAAATATTGGAAAAATAAGAGATATTTATTCGCGGTGGATATTAACATATTTATTACAAACTCCTTTATTTAAATAGAATATACATTGCTTTTATTTAAATAGAAAAAATTAGAATTCAGAATAAACAAGAAGTCAGAGTTAGGACAAAGTATGATGACTTCTGATTGGTTTGTATCTTGTCCGCCATTTTTAGAGATGAGTGGGAGTGAAAGACAAGCTCTAAAACTCAAATGACAAAGCACCCCGCAGCTTCTCTCTCACTCATTTAGTCATTTACCCTCTACAAGTGAAGGACAGTGTTCTAACTTTGACTTGAAGAACTTCAGAATAAATAGTTGCAAGTGAAAAACTAAAGTTTTAAGAAATTCTTATTTGACAAATATTTTACTTTACATTCTAATATTTATTTATTTGTATACTTTATATTATATTTTTTTATTTATTCATTATTTTTATTTTATTCATTTTATTCATTCATTACTTTTATTTGATTTATTTTATTCATTTTACTTTATTTTATATATTATTTTATTTATTTACTTTAGTGCAAGCAAATATGTTAGCAATATGTTACTAGTGTCTACCGAACATATTTTATTCCTTAAATATGTTTTCTCGGTTTTCACGAAAAACCATAATATGAGATTGTATCAAACACATCCATAAACACGTTTCAAAGAAGCATACATATAAAATATTAGAAACTATTAGGACCTTAACTTAGTTTCCGCCCAAAAAATACTGAGAAAAAGCATTTATTGTAAAAAATTTATTTAAATTATTTCAATGAAAGTATTTTCCATCACTTTCTACAACTTTTTGCCATCTTTCTGGCAACTGGGCGATACCATCTCGATAAAACGATGTTTGTTTCGAAGCAATCCATTCGTCCACCCATTCTCGCACTTCTTCAACATTTCGGAAGCGTG
>NW_022639567.1:205415-208053 GCF_010583005.1 Odontomachus brunneus
TTTTTTCAAATCAAAATAGTGCAAAAGCACATGTCGAAAAAACACTTTATCGCGTTCCATTTTTCACAAAGCAAAAGAAATTGTTGTTTAGGAAAATAATTGTGTATGCTGACTGAATGTTATCGAGAAATGTCGAAATTAATCACAAACTACCTGTTTCGTTAGTAATGACTACTAGAACTGTTTGCATTGCCATCTAACATTTGCGGGCGGAAACTAAGTTAAGGTCCTAATATTTCAAACTTCCATTAATTTATACGGGTCATTTTTTGTTGTCCACAAATGCCGAAATTTCAACATAAATTTTCAATCAACAATTCCCGACATTATTTACAATATTCAAATGACGTTGTTTCGACAAATAGTTTCTAATTCAACCTAAGAATTATCGCAAATAGCCAGGCTGGATTGAAAACGATCGACACGCGAGGCAGCCCGGGACACTCGTGTACACTGCGAGAGTAATCGCAGAATCTAATTCTCCGAAGTTGTTCGAACGTCCGAAAGTTCGTTGCCGTTTGCCGTAGCAACATTCCCGACGCGCGCTGCGCGTCTCTCATTAACGAGACGGACGTCAGGACGCGACGCGTCGCTCGCAATTATCCGCAAAATGGTTGAGTTTTATCGAGCGCCCTCCGTCTTTCAGCCGGCTTCGAGTGGTGAGTTATATCCGTGAGTGGGAGTTATTGCCGGTGAACGTGAGTAAGAATTCGAAAGCGCGAGAACAGACGAGCTGCTGCCGTCGCCGTCGCCACCGTCGTCGCTCGCGAAGGGGTTAAAGGCTAATCATTTTTCAGAATGTCAATGCGCTGCGCCACGCGCCGACGAGTCGCACCTTCCCGTCTCTCGACGGCGATTTTCTCCCGGCGGAATTATTCGAATCGGCGATTTCTCCTCGTCAGATTTATTCCTATAATGCGAGCGCTATCACGCTCGTTCCTTTGCCGAGGTCTTACATCCTGAAAGCGTTTTATCCGTCAGCCTGTAATCAGGAGCAAAGAGACAGCGACCTTTGAATGAGCGAATTTTTCAGGACTCCTAGAAACAGACTAATTATTGATTTTCTTATTTCGAGAGACTGTCTTCTACTTCGATATTATTTACTTTTTGAGAAATTGTTCGCCTTCTGAAATGTCTAACACTGCGAGAAGAACAACAATGACATTTGCCTTTTCGGAAGTGATATCGGCGTCGAGGCGCGACAGGTATTTTGCGACGAAAAGAAATCGATTTAATTAAGAGCCCGCCAGCGTCACGTACGGCCGATAATTAACGGCCAATAACTTTCGGTCCGCTTGACTCCTGCGTGATGAACGACTGTTCGCTCGAACATTGTTAGAAACGTTATCCTGTCTTTGTTACACGTTGCTCAAGTTTTCGCACACGAAATCCCACAGGTTTGCAGGCACGTTTGCACTTTCGATCTGCTCCTCACTCGCGTTCACACCTGATCTCTGAATAGCGAATGGTATGTCTTTATCTAAATCGCGACGGCGCTTTCGAGAGGTTCGTCCGATGGGACGCAGCCTACTACTCGTAGTAAATTAAACAGTTCATTACGTAATTAGCGGGCGCGCGTTCAATTAGCTAATTATGTCGGCGCGAAATTTCGGTTTAATCCATCTATGTGCGCGTACGGAGACGTATACGCGATGAGTTCTGCTTTGAAATCGTCGCTTATTTCGCGCGTTTTGGCGAACCGCCGCCGCGACGAGACGGACGGCGAATTTATATTTACGTTGCTGTCGACTTGTGCACAATATAATCCGTAAGTTTAAACCAATTTGCCTCCGCTCCGTTTTAATCGCGCAGGAATCGATACGACCGTAAGTCCTCGCGATTCGGACGATCGCGCTACTGTACTTCTCGTTTTTATTGTCAGATGTCTCTTTTCGGCTAGTTTCATGAGTCTTTTAGGTCCGTCTCAATATATATAGTTGTTACTTGAAACTCGTCTCAAGTGAGATATTTAGATTTGTATTTATTCATAGTTATATGAGGGATTTTCAGTTAATCATTTGATAATCGCTGTTACAGATAATAAATCATGATTCAACTGAAGACATACATATTATAATTCCACTAAAAACCTTGAATCTAGCTCTGAATAAAAATTCAGATATATAGAGAGCTACCTAGATGTTCCCCCATATGTTCCAGGTGAGAACTATTAAGGGGAGATATACACCTAGCATGGTCGAAAAAATCGATTTTTTTTTTGCATTTTCTTGATGCTTGAGGTCTCAAGAATATCTGGTTAAAATTGCAAGTCAATATCTCGATAAATAACGAAGTTACAGCCGAGAGAGTAAACCGTCTCCGAGAGCGCGCCGTACCGCCTGTTTTGCGGCCGAGCCGAGAGGCAGCGACCCTTCGAAGAGAGCGTGTCTAGACCTGTTTTACGATTCTATTGTGTTTTCGGGCGTGGTCGGGTCCAGGTATAACGGAAATATCACACGACCGTTATTCTTTGCCGGAAATTGGACGCGTTTCGTCAGTAGCTTGCCGTTCGTGCAACTGTGCGTTACAGTGAGTTTTCGTCTGTGAATACATATTCTGAGGAAAATGGATAACAGATATAAAGGTTCTCGGGAAGCTCATCAATCCGGATCTTTTCGCAAAGATCGAAGCAAGAAGA
>NW_022639567.1:208063-214570 GCF_010583005.1 Odontomachus brunneus
TTTTTTTTTTCGTTGCTTAGTTTTTGTTTTATAGGCAAAATAATAACTAATTTTTGGTCGAAAAATCGCTATGTTATGTTCAAACGTCCGCCATTTTGTCATAAATCGATATTTTCAAAATCGGCCATGACAAGTACTAGATTATAGTATCTAATTTAATAATCTTTTTGGTTTTTTTGTTTCAGATGATTTTTGAAGAAACGCCAGTGGGTACCGTTTACCCGGATTTTTTTACGGCGCTCCAAAGATTATACCACAACCTCGTCAATTTTTGATTTTTTTTAATAAAAAAAATTGGACATATTCCTGAATGTGTATACTTTTAGATAGAAAAACCCCCAATCCGAAATTTCAAATAGTTTTCCTTAAAAAAATTCACAAAGATGACCTTTTTTTCCGGCTCCTAGGTGTATATCTCCCTTTAATACGAATCCCAAATAAATTTGAATTCAAAGTTGGATGATTTGTCAATTTTTCTATTAAATCATGTTTACAGATATAAATATTACATTTATCATAATTCAACTGTGTTAATGGATTTAACCAATTTACCCTGGGATGGATAAGTTGTGTGATTATGAATGTGTATATGTATGTGTATGTGTGAATTTAGAAAAATAAGCTAGAATTGAATTTTTACTTACTGCTTTATTTTTGTTCTCGTGTTTTAAACTAATTAAACGTATTTTGAACTGAATGAAAGTCAGAGAAGGACTGAGAAACCAAGAATCGGACTCAAGAGGTTCGTGGATGGAGGTTTGGGAATACAAGTATAAAATGTAACACGACGCTTAAGAATGACATATCAGTCAGAGGATGTCTGTTAGAAAAACAAACTTTTTAATCTATACAATAACTTATGAATGATTTTGTATTTGAGTGTTTGAATATAAATTATTCTTAATTGTTCTTATAAGCTTATGAATTCTTAATGATCTCTAATGATCTTAGTGTTCTGTTTTAATAAATTTGAACTTAAACTTGAATTATTTTATGAGCTTATTAACTTAAGAGCTTATCAATTTTAGAGCTAAGAGCTGACTATCGGCATTCGCAGTCGCTTTTATAGGCAGGTAGTGAGATATTCCCATGTAAGTTCTCGCTACTTTTTTAGTAGAAGGAGAAAGATGCTTCTCAGACATATGAGAAATAATCAATGATCGAACACCTTATTATTTTGACACCTTATTATCAGTCTATTGTTTATTGACCACCTTGGACGTTTATCGCATTCCAGGTGGTAACCGGTGCGCCCGAAATAAAGAGAAGTTACGTAAGACGTAACAACTAAAATCGTGAATTTACCTCGACACCTGTTCGTTTTTGAAGAACTTCTGCACTAATAAACTCGAGTGAAATAAATATATTTTGTTTCATTCTAATTTATTACATCATACCAGTATACGAGTCAGTTTAAGAGATTTTTCGAAAAACAACAGATCTAAATAAAATCAAAATATCTTATATTATTTCAGGTGACAATTATTAATACGGGCTTCAGATTTGAATTCAGAATTAGATAATAATTTTTTAGTTGAGAGAATTACGACTATACAAATATAAATAACTATTTATATGTACGATTGAAACCAGTCTCTCACTGTGGATTTGTGAAAAGATATGCGAAAAAGTTTTAAATTTATTAATTATTAATTAATAACATAACTGACGATTGATCGAGTAAAAAACTTTGATTAGCTCGAAAACAGCGCTGAAATAATTTTATGTTCATCAACATAAAACTATATCTTTAGAGTTATATCGAAAAATGACGCGAATATTGGAAATCAGCGAGGAGAATTCTCGAAGAGTGTTCTTCCAGAAAGCAGAAAAATATCCTTTCCAATTTTACTCCGCTAAATTCGCGCAGGTTTCTCTCTTTCCCTCTATACGTGAGATTAAAGTTGCTTAAATTTTAGGGAAGTTTTTTACGGTATATGGGAAAAATATATAACGCGGGAGAGACGAGATTCAAATCGCACAAGATAAAAATGCGCCAGATTGGGAGATCTAAATCGCATTTAAGTATCAATTGTTGGTTATATCCGTCGTTTATTCGCCGAGAATAGAAAGGTTATTGTGCGGCCGATTCGACCGCTATTTGCGGCAGCGCAAGAACGAAATTGTCCGTCTCGTTAATCGTGTATTTTCGCCTCCACGCTGCCGCCGCAACGAAAAGGTTGCAGCCCCCCAGAGGTCGTTATTCTCCGCGGCGCGTATTTAGCAGCGCGATGAATGAATACGCGATATTCGCAGCCGCGATGAGCGAAATCGAGTATCGAGCGGCCGCATTTAACGCTAAATATGTGACGGGAATACCCGGGTGGCTACTTTTAACGGACATGCTCTGGCTCGGCGATAACCGTGCTGCACTACCACCGGCGATTTACCTCGGTAAGCGTGCGTACCTCTCGCAGACGAGGAGGAGCATCTCACCGCCACCATCACCACCACAACCATCGGATCGTGGAGTTGCCGAAGCCGCGAGATCGCCCCGTGACGTCGAGGAGAGTCGATGGGAGTCCGGCTCGCAACGCCGGCCTTAATGGAGGCTCGAGAACGAGCGGAGCTCGCGCCCGGCCGAAGCGGTAAACTGTCCTAAAGGTTTCCCTGGTAGCACTTAACCACCCGCTGGCTGGCATTTCTTTTCCTTTTTCCCGTCGGAGCAACGGGTAAGCCGGCTGGGTGCTTCGACCACGCGTTAGCGCGCTAAACATTCGTTCTCGCTGCCTTCGATTTCCGATCGACGGCCGGCGCATTGTCCCAGGCAGAAACTGTCCCGCGGATCGGCAGATGTCTGAGAGAAGTTTCAGCGCGTTATAGAGAGACAAGATCCAATTTGCAAGATAATTTCTGAGCAATCAAAGAAGTTAAATAGCGACGGAGTTAAGAGGCGACGTCGAAGCAATGCGTATTTCATATTTCATACTCGCGAAAGTTCGTCGGTTTCGAATTTTCGGCCGAGCACTTGGCTCTTGTTCTTTGATTACCGGGACTACAAGTTTTCGCAGAAATATGATTTCTCAGGATCAAAGGCGGAGAGTGTACCGTGAAACTTGCTTACTCAGAAGAGAGAGAGAGAGAGAGAGAGAGAGAGAGAAGAAGAAGGGAGGGAGGGAGAGAGAGAGAGAGACGACTCGCGCATAAAATACTGATGAGCGCCAAAAATGTATATGTGTCACTGAATACTGCAACGGCACAGTCTTTTTTTATCACTTTAATCGCCGCCGCGCTATTCGATATAGGATAGTTCAACGCCCACGGATTCGCCGTCGAATTGACGTCTCTTCGTCGCGTTTCGTCGATAATTTTTATTGGCGAGTGGAAAAGGATAGAAGCGCGGATCGGCTTATGATATAATATTCGCCATCAGTCGTTCCTCTACATCCACCATAATCGCTTTTATAATTGTATTAATATAAATAGAACTGCGCGTGCGACGCGCGTTATTAAGGCTCCTGATCTCTCGCCGCGGAACTTGATTAGTGACGTCAGAAGCGGGAAAATGCATGCTCAAAATTGTTATCTGCTATTTAGAAACACGTGGTTTTGCGATATATCGCAAGCACTGCGATTTTCTTGAATTGCAAAACGTATACGCAATTGGATCTTTATCGCAAAAATTGCGTTTGTAATTAAAAATCACTTGTTATTTTAGTAAATATCTACGCAAATATCGCACGAAACAATTTATAATATTTTATCTAATTCAAATTTATACATGTAGAGGCTTAATATAATAATGGCATCATAACAGTCCCTAGCAACACAATTGGGCCAATATTGAACCCGTAGTGATCGATAAATAAAATCTATGGCGGCCAACCGTTGGCTAATTAATATGTGTTGTTGGGAGTCTTAAAATATTAAGTTGCGTTATTTCCTTTTATATATATATATATATATATATATATATATATATATACAGGGTGTCCCACAACTTGTAGAACACCAGTTAGGGGTAGGTAGGGGCAATTTGGAACTGAAAGTTCCTCTTCCATTTTTGAATCCAACAATTAGTTAATGAGATATTTATCAATTAAGTCTGCCAATCCTTAGCGTCTTGAGTGAGCGCTCAGGGACGTAGGACGCTATGGACTCCTCAGGGGCCCTGCTTGCCTGTTTTTCTCCCCTTTTTGTACATACACACTAAAATCATTCATGATACTCAACCATTGACATACAGAAAACATTTAAATCACCCGCATACTCGAAGGAAGCATACCACATATGCCCTCCCCCTCCGGCACAAAAGTGCAATCACTCCGCCCACTTGCACTAAAAATATTCAAATTATTCATGCACTCATAACCACACATAAAAACACCTAAAACCCCCTTACATTAAAAACTTGCCATCCCCCTAGCTCCGATCAGGCACCCATCCACACACCCACTCACTCACTCATCCATATTTATTTCTCTGTGATACAAAAAAGGGGAGAAAAAGCAAGATTCCTAACAACACGGACAAACAGAGCCCCTAAGGAGTCCACTGCGTCCTACAGCCCTGAGCGCTCATTCGGAGCGCTAAGGGATTAGCAGACTTAATTAATTAATATCTCATTAACTAATTGTCAGATCCAAAAATGGGAAAGGAATTTTCAGTTCCAAATTTCACCCTCTACCTACCCCTAACAGGTGTTCTACTAGTTGTGGGACACCCTGTATATATATATATATATATATATATATACAGGGTCCTGCGTAAGACAGACCAAAAAGAAAAATATAAGTAGAACACATTAAAGTGAACAAAAATTATATAGACCATTTTTCAAACAACCACGTAAAATTTCGAGATATTAATTAAAATAGTTGGACAAATTAGATCGCGCGACGCGACAGGCGGGACATATGCCTCGCAGCGGTCGGCGAAGAAAATGGAAGAACGCACACGTACACACAGAGCTACTCATTTCAGTATGCCAAACGGCCCACTTCTTTGGTCTATAAGATAGGCCCGCGAGCAATCATCCATTTTCTTCGCCGGCCGCGGCGAGCCGTATGTTCCGCCTGCCGTGTCGCCGCACTCTGATATGCTCAACTATTTTAATTGTGGTTGTTTGAAAAATGACCTATACAATTTTTGTTCACTTTTATGTGTTCTACTTATATTTTTCTTTTGATCCGTCTTACGCGGGACACCCTGTATATATATTAGGTGTACAACTTTGCTTCCGCCGTTTTCCTATAGATGGCTTTAGCGGTAAGTGGTAGTCGAAATAAATAGATCATAGACGTCATACAATAAACTTGGGCATCTGTCAATATAACCCCATAGAAACATTAGTCGATTTGTGTCTGCATCATAAAGTTATTCTCGATTGAAAATGTCAGTTTTCGAGCCAAATTCTCGTCATTTGCGGGAGGTTTTAATTTTCTGCTTAAATATGAAGAAATCTGCGGCTGAGGCTCATCGAATGCTCTCAAATACTTATGGTGAGGCCGCTATTAGTGAAAAAACGTGTCATGAGTGGTTTCAACGCTTTAAGAACGGTGATTTTGATGTCGAAGACCGGCATAGCGGTGGAAGAGAGAAGGTTTTTGAAGATGCAAAATTGGAGGCATTACTTGATCAAGACTCGTGTCAAAATCAAGAAGAATTGGCACGATCATTGGGAGTGACTCAACAAACCATTTCAAAACGTCTCAAAACCATGGGAATAATTCAGAAGCAAGGAAATTGGGTGCCGTACGAATTGAAGAGAGGTGTTGAACGGCGTTTGTTTGCTTGTGAACAGCTGTTTGAAAGGCAAAGACGGAAGGGATTTCTGCATCGCATTGTGACTGAGGACGAAAAATGGGTTCATTACGATAACCCCAAGCGCAGAAAATCATGGGGAGTTCCCGGCCATGCTTCCACGTTGACGGCCAAACCGAATATTTACGGCTCCAAGGTCATGCTCTGTATTTGGTGGGATCAGCTCGGCGTAATGTATTATGAGCTGTTAAAACCGACTGAAACAACCACAGGCGATCGGTATCGAACGCAATTGATGCGTTTGAGCCGAGCATTGAAAGACAAACGGCCGCAATACAACGAGAGACACGATAAAGTGATTTTGCAGCATGATAATGCTCGACCCCATGTTGCGAAAGTGGTCAAGACATATTTGGAAACGTTGAAATGGGAAGTCCTACCCCGCCCGCCGTATTCTCCAGACGTTGCTCCTTCTGACTATCACTTGTTTCGATCAATGGCACACGGCCTGGCTGATCAGCACTTCCGGTCTTATGAAGAAGTAAAAAATTGGATCAATTCGTGGATCGCCTCAAAAGATAACCAGTTTTTTCGACGCGGGATTCGTACGCTGCCCGAAAGATGGGAGAAAGTAGTGGCCAGCGATGGACAATACTTTGATTCATAAATGTATAACCAGTTTTTTACAATAAAGCCCCGAATTTCGGAAAAGAAACGGCGGAAGAAAGGTTGTACACCTAATATATATATATATATATATATATATATATATATATATATATATATATATATATATATATATAT
>NW_022639567.1:214580-216855 GCF_010583005.1 Odontomachus brunneus
TATATATATATATATATATATATATATATATATATATATATATATATATATATATATATGATACTTATTATGATATATCTTATTTATGTATATTACTTAGATATATTTAACTTATCTTTTTTAACTTATCTTCTCATAATTTTGTCACGTTAGTTTTATGGTTATTTATTGATTGTTAAAACATAAAGATTGTTAGAAAGTGTTCGGGCTATTTTAAACATCTGCTTGATTGATTATGTCATTCTACGTGCACATTTCTTTTTATTTCTACGTATTTTGGAAGAATTTTTAGGCTTTAAAGTAAAACTTTACTTACTTTAAAGTAAAAGAAAAGTTTTCGCAGAATATTTGCAAATGTGCTCAATTAAGTACAAGTCAAGATTATTTTATGGATATATCCTCTTATATCCTCTTATTTCAATGTATTCCGCAAGAATTTTCGACATATGTTTCCTCGTTTCTGACGTCATTAATTAAGATGGTCGCAGAGAAGATACAGGAATTTTAAAAGTCTGCAGGAGTCATAGTGGAGACTTCTCGAGGAGAGTCGCGAAATAGGAAAAGGAATTTCCCAAATTTTGACTAAAATACGGAGAAAATCTTATATTTGTGATATTTGTAATCAAGAGAAACGTCCGCAGGGTACTATAGAACTTTATTTTTGGAAAAAAAATTGAAATAAAAATCAAATAAATTATTTGATTAAATGCGCGGTGCAGTATAATCCCATATATTAATTTATTAGAAATTCTCAAGGACTTAAATGCAAAATCGAGCTCTGTAGCATCCTTGACACTAATAACAAAGGAAAACTAAGGAAAACATAAAAAATTGTTCGGTGAAAAAATGTAATATCTATGGGGCAAAATATATCAAGTTACAGATACTACGGAAAGTATAGCCCTGTTCTACTAATTTGCAACAGTTGCGCTTGCTTAAGCAATGCATCAGTATTTGTATGTATATGGATATACAACTACACACAAAATTGTGTTTCGCGTTCTCGCCTCACGAGGCCTTCAAAATCAAATCAAGATTTGCTCTTGGCTTCTTAATACAAGTTAGTGCAAGTAGTGCAAGTTTTGTATAGGCCCGACGCGGTGCGAAACAATTGATACTACCAATTTCTTGGAACATTCCTTGTTTCACGTAAAATACTAAAAAAGATAAAGAAAATAGATAAAGGAATTTTCCAAATTTTGACAAAAATACGCATAGAGAAAATCATCTTATATTTGTGATATTTATAATCAGAAAAAACGTCCGCAGGGTGCTACAGAGCATTTTTTGGAAAAAGGGATTTTTATATTTTGAAATAAAAATCGAGTAAATTATTTGAATGAACGTCGTAAATTTCGAGTCATCGATAGCAATCGACAAAGTATCAAGATAATAAAAGTGTATGCGTAGTAGAATTCGTATAGTTTGTGATGTGGAAATACAAGAGCGATGACCCAATGTGTCGCAAAGGGTGGAAAGAGGCCGTATTTTGAATGTAAACGGCGAATAATCAGTTCTCTTATCTTCGAAATTGCAAAATTGCAAAATAAGGAGAGTTTTAAGGATAAAGAGGAGTTTTAAGATAAAACTCTCCTTATTTTGTCATATATCCTACAGATGGATCTCGATGCGTTATCGCGCTATATCAGTAGCAGATATTAAGTCTTTGGCATCAACGATCGGCAATATGTCGGTAACAAGTAAAGACGCTCTTATCCGTACTCCTGCCAAGTATTTTCTCGATAAATTGATAAGTAAAAATCTCCAAAGCTGTGTGTACAATTAGATACATTGTCTATTTAAGAACTATCTGTTCTGTCAAGGAACCGTTGACGTTCCTACAATTCCTAACGCGCTTTTCGGCATATTCGATGTGAAATTCTTTAGAATTCCCTTCAAAGTCTCTTATCGTCGAATGTACAATCGTTTACATTTTCAGAATGCATCCATGACATCATTTTAACATCTCCTCGGTATGGTCGACAGACTGAGACAATTTAGAAAGTAAAGCGATTCTTTCACTTTTACTCAAAGTTGACCTGAAAGATTGAAGACATAAGTAGTCGTGCGTCATGTACAGGATGTTGCGTCACATACAGATCAGTACGACGGGTTGCTTGCCCGTAAGGTGTACGTGGCCGATAATGCAGGACCAATAATGCAGGGCTTGCCGATATAATTATATGCCTACTTTATCCAATGAAATGTGTAATGTTTCTAATTATCACGGTCGTAACGGATATATATATATATATATATATATATATATATATAT
>NW_022639567.1:217915-270629 GCF_010583005.1 Odontomachus brunneus
ATATATATATATATATATATATATATATATATATATCCGTTACGATCGTGATAATTAGAAACATTACATATTTCATTGGATAAAGTAGGCATATAATTATATTGGCAAGCCCTGCATTATCGGTCCTGCATTATCGGCCACGCGCGCCTTACTGGCAAGCAACCCGTTGTACTGATCTGTATGTTGACGCAACACCCTGTACATTTCAATAAAATTAAGAATATATACAATATAGAAATTTCGCTTAATATTGAAGACGTAATAATAGAACAACATAATAATGAATTTATAATAAGAAAATATCTTAATATGGATATCACTTCTCTATACACTAAAAAACCCAGCAGATATCAAATAACAGTTGTATAATTTTCTACTCAATAATGTAACTGTTGTTAACTAATAGTTATGTAACTGTTACTTGATATTTGCTGGAAAACATTTTGTATTTATGTTGTGATCGATCCGTATAGACATTTTTGTGCTAAATTTTTAACACACCAGTGTGTTAATTTAACATACTGTCCTTGTTTTGATTATTCTGCGTTGAATTTATATTCGCCACTTCTAAATAACATAATTTACATGCAATATGTACATTCTTGATGGTATACTTTATATGTAAAGTGTACAGATAATAAAGTTGTGTTATTTGTTTATATATTTGCTTTGTTTGTTAAATTAACGTAATAATTAGATAAATTGGAACATGTAAAATGTGTTCAGTTGACACATCTTTTGCGGCGTACAGTTCTCCCTGGGCATACCTTGTACTGCTTCGTATTGATAATTTCTCGATGATCGTAGCGTCTACGTTAATCTCCTTCGGTTTTTGAACGTTATTCTTTAATTTCTGTAGAAGTACATGGACTTGCGCCTTTAACGTTGCGTTTTCGTAAATCAATCTATTATTTCTCTGCACAACCTAACGATTTCCGTGAGATTATGTAATTAATAAGCTCAATTTATATTAATTACTACACTGAATAAAGCCGAATATACACAGAGCGTCTGATAATACATATATAGGGTGTTTCACCCTCTCCTCCGGGTATTTTATGGAAACGTAGAATAGATTGCGGTGAACATAAAAGTCCTATACCGTTTTGCGATATTCGCAATAATTATCGAGATATTAATCGTAGAAAATTCGTAAATGATCATGCAGAATTTGATAAATGAGTTATAGTAACGACGAGTGCCGTCGTGTACTTATATTTTAGGTCAAATTGAACAAAAAAGTCTATTATTTTGCAAATAATTACATAGATTTTTAATTATTAATTAAAGAAAATGAGTGCATTATCACGCAAAATCGTGCAATAATCTTCTTTAATTAATAATTAAAAATCTATGTGATTATTTGGAAAATGGTAGAGGACTTTTTTGTTCCATTTGACCTAAAGTATAAGTACACGACGAAAGTCGTCGCTACTATAACTCAATTACCATATTCTGCATGATCATTCACAAATTTTCTACAATTAATATCTCGATAATTATTGCGAATATCGCAAAACGGTATAGGACTTTTATATTCACCGCAACCTGTTCTACGTTCCCACAAAATGCCCGGAGGAGAGTGTGAGACACCCTGTATAACATTCTCGTTGCACTAACATACAGAGTAGTATAACGAGTTGTGCGACCGACTTTTCAAGGGCATGCGTGGTCGAACGCGGCTCAGTAGGTAATGACGGCATACGTATATACCATTATTATTACTGATCGAATGAGTCGCGCGTCGTTTTCCCAATGAAGTTCGCAGCATAATTATGACAGACTTGGATAATCGTTATTATTATGACAAAAGCAACACACACACACACACATATACACACTCACAATACAAGAACTAAAATTTTATAAATTTGATATGACACATGGAGAGTATTTTCTCTTTTATGAGGAAAGATCGATTACGGTCGTATTTTTATACGTATGCCGTAATTACCTACTGAGTCACACTCGATCACGTGCTCCTGAAAAATCGGCTGCGCAACCCGTCATACTGCTCTGTATATTAGCGCGACACGCTGCACGTGTAGATTAAGCCAAACTAATCAAACATTTTCTCTACCATTTTGTAAACAGCCACGTTTCTTCAGTTATTAATTAAATAAGACTGGCGAATAATCACGCTTGATCGTTCGCCAGTCTTCTTTAATTAATAACTTCATAGGAAAAAAGTTCATATATAATCATATAAAAATATATACGATTATATATAGTTAAATATGAATTTTGTTCATATATATGACCTTATATATCTAATTATAGACATATCCATACATAAAATAAATACTGTTGAAAAACATAATTTAATTCAATATAACGTCAACATCATAGGCTACTACCCAAATAACATACATGTCTAAAAGATGTCGAAAAGATATCCAAAAGACGTCTTATGCAATAAAATATTGCATAAGACGTCTTTTAGATATCTTTTCGACATCTTTTAGATATGCATGTTATCTGGGTATAAACATAGACATTTCAATTGTATCTTCAGAACAGTATTCTTTTCAATATAGACATATATAATTATATGATTATATATGATCATACATGGGCAAAATCAATATATAAACTTTTTTCCCGAGTTTGATTGACAATATTTAATAATTTAAAATAACTTTAATTAATAACTCAAAATTTTACGTGGTTGTTTGTAGAACGAAATTAGAGGAATTTTTTGTTCAGTTTGACTTAATCACGTAATACATGAATACGAGAATTTTATATATGTCATCGCCAAAAACCCTCTATATGTGTATTATTGCGCTTTCACACTGGCAAACAGCGTAAACGAAATATTTTCATAATACAGAAAACCACCTACTTGCAAGAATTTGGCTTTACTGAGAGGCAACGGTTCTTGAAATTTCTTTGACACGATTAAATTGAGTTCCTTCCTCGCTTCGTCTAACTTCTCCATCATTTCCGCCATTACCAGTAAATGCTCGTGCGACAACTGATCTAATTTGCACCTTAATGTGTCTTTAGCATGTTTCATACGAAGGAACTTTATACATAAATTGTAAGTAATTTCGTTCTTATCCGCCAGTTCTCCTCGGAGCCGCTTGTTTTCCACCTCCAAGGTATCCTGCGTCTGCTCCAGCTCCTTACGCCGTTGTTGCTCGAATTTCGACACGTTACCGGTGCACCTGCTTCTGCACCGTTGTATTTCTTCGGTGAAATGATCTTTTTCCCGTTGATAGAAAAATTTCTCGTCATCTAACTGCTCTATAATATAAACGATTAACGCGCCGCTTGGACACATTTTGTACATATCCGACGAAATAGTAGCTTCTACAGTATTCATAACGGTCGAGTCTTACGTTTAAGATTTCTGTTGCATCTCTTTTGCTTCTTTACCTCCGCCAATAATCTGCCTTTCTCATGATATGCGCTGTTTAATTGTGAATCTTTAATTTGCATAGAGTCCTCTAGATTTATAATTGCTTCATTCAATTTCGCTACCTCGATGTAGAATTAGAAAAATACAATTACTAATATTGTATGCATAACATGCATAACATAAATAATATTAATCTGTCAGTTGCAAATGCTTAGGATATAGATGGCAGTTTGCTGTAGAAATTCATTCGCATTTATGTAAAGTCTTATCTACGAATATATACGAACAGAGAACAGAGAACAGTAGATATATATAATTTACATATAATTATATATTCTGAAGTACTGATGTACCTGTTGTTGTAAAACTTTGTGCTCAATTATGTCACATCCTGCAGTACTTTGAGAAATTTCATTCTCTATATTAGGTTTATTTAAATCAACACTCTGCATATCATACATTTAACTTCGGCACAGCCTGTAATATTTCGCCTTAAGTGTCTCTGACAGTTTTCCCTCAATTATTTGTTTCATTGGCTGTGTCTTGTCCACAGGTTATAATACAACGTTATAGTGTCTACAAATTTTGCACTTAACGATTCCCCAATTTCCTGAAACTGCTTCTGTACTTAACTCCGTTTGAAACTGGAAAACGAATGTCAAAAAAGTTGACGCTATCCTTTGTATGTAAAATTAATAAACTTGATATTGCATGTTACCTCTTCAGTCTGTGTACACGTTACTTGTCAAATACACAGTCAATGTCTTCGGGCACATTGGATACAATTAGAGACAAGTGAAATATGCAGTTGGTAAACATACAGACACGTTATTTGTAATAATTCTGAGACGTAAAGGAGAAACTTGTCGCAAACGTTAAATATGACCATTTTCTAGACAAATTTGGAAATAGAAAATAATGGCTAATAAAAATCCTACCGTTGTTATTAGTATACAGCTATTACCCTTATAGAAATATCATACTAAGAATCATTAATAATTACTTATTTTCAGTATTAAAAATACTGGATAATAAGTAATTATCAATGATTCTTAGTATGATATTTCTATAAGAGTATATAATGTAGTAAACAATATTATGTAATCAACAAATAACGAGGCATCGTTGATATCGAGGTGAGATCAAGATATTAATCAACAGTTGATGATCTTTTTAAATATAAATGTAAGTGATTAAAAATGATATCAACTATAAAAGTAAAGTTAAGCCTATTCACCGAAAAAGATTTCTTAATTTCGATGTTCAGTACAGTATGCCATGAAAAAGTATAATCATGGATTTGATAGAGGGTTTTTATTATCACGACTTGGAAAAAATGTAATGTGCAATTTTTTTATCCCGTAACATTCGAAAAACATTGCTGCTGAAACGCCAATAATTCTTCATCTAATAATAGGTTTGTTCTTTCGACCTGACCTAGGGCTGCACTGGAACTGTACTAGTTGAAGAAAGTTCAAGATAGTGCAGACCAGTGCAAAGATACATATGGGTCTGAAAAGAACGGGTAAGAGCAAGTTAGAGCAGTGTAAGATGGCGGACAACATGGCTGGATTAAATAACATAGATCAATTTATGGTCATGTTTTCGCACTTATAGCATTTTATGTTTTGTTGAACAATCCTATTTCTTTTAAAAACTGTTTTGTGTTGGATACCCATACAACAAATCCCTCCGAAAAAACGTCCAAGAGCCTTCCCAGGATGTCTTTCGGATATTTTGTGCTGTTTGGATAACATTCTAAATACTTCTTTTATGTCATTCTACATTATATATTTATTATATATTTATCTACATTATATATTTATTATATATTTAAGTATTTACTTACTGTTTATAGATTCCGTCGTCGGATTATTTCTTCTACGTAATGTCAACTAGGTATACCGATTTTACAGGTTATAGATACAAATTTAAATTTTTTCGGTTAGCTGCCCTGCACTGCTTGCTCTACCTCCAGACCTAGGGCAGTCAGTTCACTGAACTCGCTGCACTAGTTCAGCCTGCACTGTTCGAAAGAACACATTTTCTTGCACTGTTCTGATCGAAAGAACGCATTAGTGCAAACTTCGTGAACTAGTGCAGCCAGTTCAGGTCGAAAGAACAAACCTATTGAGTGTGGGGAAAAGTTCGTGGCGTTTGGCACTAGATGGCGTTATATGCTCAGCATTCGGTAACTATTAATCGCATCGACAACACTAGACACGCGTGACATTCCAACCTTTGTTTTGAGCCGAAAAAAATTGAAATCGGATTGAAATGAATCAAAAGTTATTTTATTTTGAAAATGGAGATAAATAAGGAAAAAATTCGCTACATTTTGCAGTATCACTACGATAAAGGCAAGAACGCTGTACAGGCTTGTGAAAAAATTTGTGCTGTTTACGGTGAAAATACTCTATCAAAATGGTTTGCTCGCTTTCGTACTGGAAATTTCGATATCAAAGATCAACCTTGCTCCGATCGACCAACCCTTATAGAAATATCATACTAAGAATTATTGATAATTACTTATTTTCAATATTAAAAATACTGGATAATAAGTAATTATCAATGATTCTTAGTATGATATTTCTATAAGGGAATCACCGAAAAGTCCGATGAAATCATGGAAAAAGTTGAGTGTGATAAACATGTGAGCAGTGTGGAGATTGCCAGGGAACAAGGCATCGATTACAAAACAGTTTTGAATCATTTACACAAAGCTAAATAAAGAAGCTCGATATTTGGGTTCCTCACGAGTATCATGAACATGATGGAATTAACATTTGCGATACTCTACTGAAACAGAATGAAATTGAGCCATTTCTAAAGAGAATGATAACTAGTGATGAAAAATGGGTCACGTACGTCTCAAATCGAACTCGAAAAAGATCGTGGACAAAGGAAGGAGAGAAGGCGTAAGCAATCGCAAAACCTGGATTGACGACGAAGAAGGTGATGTATGTGTGGTGGGATTGGAAGGGAATCGTTCACTATGAGCTGTTACCGCCCGGTCAAACAATTAATTCCGAACTCTGCTGTGAACAACTGGAGAGATTACAACAAGCAATTGAGAGGAAGCGGCCAGAATTGATCAATAGGAGGGGTGCTCATACAGCACAGTAATGTTGAATCAATGTTGAAAAAATGTTGAATTGCAACAATGTCAATATTGCAACAACATTGAGAAACATTGAATCAACGTTGCACAAACCTTGATATAATGTAAAAATGTCTGCGATTGTTGATTTTTCCTTGATATTTAAACGTCTTACTTATTTTTATTGTTTCATAAAAAAAACATTCCTAATTTTCTCATGTCTTATAACTGCTAGAAACCGAAGATTGTCAAACACACTCTAAAACTTTTACGAATCCTCCGCTCGATAATTTCGAATCCGAAGCAGTAAAAATGCCAGCTACCATCAATCCTGACTGCGTTGCTTTAACCTGACGATCAAGCGGCACACGGTGTTCCAATGACTCCAACGATGTTCTTACAATTTTTGCTTATAAAATGTATACTTACAGTGTTCATAGTATATTATAATGTACCTAGCAAATACATGCGTTGATTCGCCTATCTATTTTATTTAATATCTCTAAAGTTTATTTAGTTATTTGCAAAATGACGGACCATTCCTTCCAGTTTAATGTTTTTTATACATTTTTTGTTATACAGCTTGCGATATAGCTTACGTCAGACTCTATATAATAGAGAATATTATGAAATAAAAGAATATTCAGGGTTTGCACAAAATTGCTTAAACACATTTCAATTTTACATATAAATAATAAGAAAAATATATATGATTATGGTATATTGTAATATAATATGTATAATATATATATATATATATAATATAATAAAATTTAACTATATAATAGCTAATAACTTTAACTAATAAATTTAACTATAATAACTTATTTTATTAATATTATTATATAATAACAAATTTTTCCTTAATATTATCAATAATATAATTTTCAATGCTCTTCAAATATTGTTGCAAAAAATTGTATTTTTTGTCCAATATATATTCAACATTGCAGCAATATCTTGTAATCAATGTAGAAAAATCAACATATATTCTATGTAGGAAAAACATCCGCACTTCTATCTTCAACGTTGTAATGTCTCATCTACGTTTTTTCAACGTTTTGTGCTGTATGTGTTGTCTTCGATCACGACAACGTTCGACCACACACATCTTTGATGACTCGGCAAAAATTGCGAGAGCTTGGCTGGAAAGTTTTGATGCATCCACCGTATAGTCCTGCATAGCACCCTCAGACTATTATTTGTTTAGGTCTCTCTCTAGAACTTTTTTTATCAATGTCATTGGATTAAGTGGAGAAAAAGCTGACACCGCCGTCACGCCGATATATTGGCTTCCGATCCTCCAAAGGTTAAAAAATATGATGGTTTGAAGTTTCGACTTATGCTACATGAAGCACTTACGAAATTAAAATTGCAACATTCTAATCTTTGATTTATTCAATTTGTTAAATGTTCAAAATACTTAATAGTGTAAAGCTGGCTTCAAAAGAGGCTTGTGAAAATCACTTGAAGCAGTTTTTCGATCAGAAACCATAGAAGTTCTATCGCGATGGGATTATAACTCTGCCCCAAAAATGGCAAAATATTATCGAATATAATGGAACATATTTGGTTTGAATAAATTGATTTTAATACTCTAAGAAAAACATGAATTTTACTAAAAAAATGTCACGAACTTTTTCCCACACCCAATACTAACATACATATTCACTTCCGTATCAAACATTGTTGTGATTTTCACGATATTACTGCTTGAAGAGTAGTAACTGAAAAAATTTTCATAAATAGAACTGAACGTAGTGACTGTACAGTATGACAATGTTTATTTGTGTTTCTTCTGAAGGAGCTGAACCGCTGACGACGAAAGGATACGCGATGCTTGCGCTTTAGTAACTCTCGAAATATTGTCAAATCTTAGGAATAATTTCTTACTTCGGAAAAATAAATGTTTTCAAGTCCATGGTGGACATTTTGAACATTTAATAAATTGAATAAATCAGAGGTTAGAATGTTGCAATTTTAATTTCGTAAGTGCTTCATGTAGCATAAGTCGAAACTTCAAACCATCATATTTTTTAACTTTTGGAGGATCGGAAGCCAATATATCGGCGCGACGGCGGTGTCAGCTTTTTCTCCACTCAATCCAATATTATAATATTGATAAAAAAAAAGTTCTAGCTCTTAAAATAAAAAAGCCGATAAAAAAATAGTCAGCCCTCAGAAGGTTAACAGAAGCTAATAGAAAAAATAGAAGTTAATAGAAAAAAATGTTTCGGATAAAACTAGGTTGTTTTTGATCAAAGAATTCAAAAATATAATTTTTTATAGACATTTCCATTTAAAATGTTTAAGTTAATCCCCGTTCCACCCACGCAAGAGGTTGACGGACCAACCTCCATTTGAAGGTCCTTTAGATCCATACAATTCAAGACTTAAATCATTAAAATCGATAAAATATAGTTTTTAAGATATCGAGTTAAGAATTATGTAGGCCACCCTGTACAGGGCCGTGCAGGTAAATCCGGAAAAATTTACTGAAAGAAAAAAATAATTATATTATCCCCAAAAATTTTTTTACATGCACACAACTTGGCAAAATGAAAGTACTCACCACATACGTTAATATTACTCTATATAATCCCCGTTCGCCTCAACGACCTGCTCCAGCCGAGACCTGAATCGCCTACACGCCCGAGCCAGCTCCTCTCTGTTCATATTGGTCATTACCGCCGTAATTTTTTTACGTAGCGCGTCCTTTGTGTTATGAGGTTCATTGTTCACCTCTGCCTCTACTACGCCCCACACGTAGTAATCCAGCGGATTGCTTAATGTCGTTTAGCAGTGCTTGGCATTTGATTTTCCGGTTGACTTTCATGGCGTCCGTCAGCAATTGTCGCCTCCGTAGTACATACGATTTATAATGCAGATCCTGGTGAACTGCACGACTCACTGTTGCACGATGTACGCCCATATCTTTGGCCAACTTTGCCATACTGGTTCCAGGACTCTGGTCAATCCGATCCTTTAACTGATCGATGAATTCACCAGTCCGCTTCCGGTCAGATCGCTTGCTGTGGCTTGCCCGGTCCGAAGTAACGTCGTCCTTGTTGTCCGCCTCTCGATAGGTTTTGGCTATCTCGTAAACTTGCGTTTTTGAGTAGCCAAACCAATCCACAATCTCCTTGGCGGTCTTCCCGGCGCGCAGTGATTCCAGGATCGCACCTCTCCTGTCCTGTTCTTTGCTCATCTTTCCACTTTCACTTTATACGTTGTTTCACTGTCAAAGTACGCTTCTTAAGCTTTAATTAGAAACCTAGAACACCAAAATCCAATAACACATCACTTCACTATACCTATCTAAACTTTTTCCGGATTTACCTGCACGGCCCTGTATATCGACACATCTGAGAAGCAGCCGATAGTCCAATGAGAACTTGTTTATTAATTCCTAGAAATTTACTCATTACACCATCAGCTGTGTTCTGAAATGCATTTGAGAAGTTTAAACCATATTAAAACAAAATGTACACTCATATTCGCGACACGAAATTTGCGTATTTCTTATCTTGTTCACATTATTTGTCTTTTCGTTAAAAATTGGTAATTATTATCGCTGTTTGTAACACACCAGAGAATCGCCTATTGATCACAAAACATCAATTTTTGGATATATATTATATATAATGTTGCGTGTATAGAATAGCATTAATAATTGCGGAAAATATTTATTGTGTATACAGAATAATAATTTCACTATTACAAATTTATACAAATCGCTATAACAGAACAATATCTTATAGTTTAGGAACAAGAAGAAATGATAAAAAGTAATGCTACAAAATGAGAGGTGCGTTTAAATGAACATTTACCCGAGCAATACGGATTAAAAGTTGTGAAATTTTTTATTGTATCGTATATGTACAAAATAGGTGTACAGACTACTAGGTGTACAGACTACTCGATCCGTACGCGTATCTTGCTGCACGCATCGCATATGCTTCAGTCGCGTATGACGCTGATGTAAGAACATTTCTTTACCCGGTACACCTGTAACCCCCATTTCTATTACTTTTCATCAAATGGAATGAATGTTGAGATGACATACGTGTATGTTTTCTTCTTCGTCATGCTGATATTTTTACAGGCATAAGTGAGATTCTGAAGTAGAGAATCCATCCGAATGATTATTAATCCTTTCCCCATCTTGTACACACGAAAATAATTAGTTACAAAGGAGCCTTACACGCAATTTCTTACAGGAGACTATTTTCAAATCGTGTTTATACGGCTACGTTAGAATAATATATTTTCGCATTTCTGGAAGTGCGTCGATATGAACACGATCTCGGAGGAGACAGAAAGAAAATTTATAACACCAGACAACACGAACTTTCAAAAGATGTCTTTTAAAAGCTTGTGCTATCTAGGATTGTATATCTGTTTATTAGCTTTCCACAAATTTCGCAGTAAGAACTGGGCCAAAATTATTCAAACATTAGTTTTGAGAAACGCGTTATAACACGGTTCAAACTGCAGTCATTGTGGTAAAATCAAATTGATAAGATCGTGTTGAAGATATATATATATATATATATATATATATATATATATATATAATCCTACTGCGTTTAAAAATTTTCCCTATATATTTCAACGTAATTGTAGGATACTTCCCCCCTGAATAAGTAGGGAAGTTACAGCTATAGAAAAATAATATTTACTTTCTTAAAAAAGTACTCAAATGTACATTTCAAATAATTTACTTGTGAATAGATACTCGTGTTATTATAATAATCCCACTTAAAAAAAAAAAAGCATTAATCACAGCACTGAAAGTACTGTTCTATATCTGTTAAATAAGTATGCAATACTTTTTTGACATAACCTAAAAATCATCCTTTTTACACGAATTAGCCAGTTGTGATAGATCACTTAAAGATCACACCATAATTATCTTTTTTTATATAAAAATCTCGATGGCCCAGTTGTGTTCCTAGAAAAGTGGAAGGCAACCTTTGTTATTTGATAATGAAATGAGTTGAAAAGGGCAAGGCCCTCATGAAATGATACTAGTTCGCACAAATGCGGATGACAATGACGGACTTAAGTTTAATATCCTAACTTAAAAGTTTATTGTATTTTCATAATTTTAAGGCTCATGTTTATTTTTTCTTGTTCTTGTTAGCCTGATTTTTGTATTTGGCTGCAGTTGTCAATTTGGCGTTTTTCTTCTTAGGTTCGTCATCTTCATCATCTTCATCATCAGGGTCCTGCAAAATATTTAGAATGTAATTGTACAGCAAATGGTGTAAATATATCTAATTAATTTTTACACTTAATTACACTTTTAACTTTTATATGCTAGATTATGACATTCCAAAATTGCATATAGAACACAAGGTATCTAAGTCTTGAAATAAGTATAGCGAAGCTTCTTATGTGTAATTCATGCGTTTGCCTTCATTTCTAGTATAAAAATTTTAAGAAAAAAAAAAATATATATATATTCCTAAAATTTCTACATATATTGTAATTAAAATATATCAAAGTATAAAAATATGGTTGCTAACAACTACAATCTTCCAAAAATAAATCTTGCTTGTATAATCGTTTAATTAATGTAAATATCAATATATAATAATTTGTAAATCCAGAACAAAATAATTACACGAAAACAAACGCATTATTTTATAAATAACAGAAAAAGGAGGAATCATGATCAATGAAGAATAAAAATAACTCTTTGCAAAATAGAATGATTTATTATACAAAATTAAAATGATAAGTATGGAATGAAAACACAAGTCAGCTACACTGTAACTTTTCATGGATGAATTATTTCCAATTCATCTCTCTTACCAAACCAAAAATATCTTAAATAAGGTATTGTAAACTTCAGTGTTCTTTGTGCAATATTGATATATCTTTATATTAACGTGATATTAGTCTACTGCTTCATCCGGTTAGATGTGTTTAACGCCATTCTTTTTTACCTCTGCGGAAAGCTTTCGTTTCATTTGCGGAGCCTGAAACCGGTATTTCTAAAATATATAATATGGAATACTGAAATATTTTTGTTTTTAACAATATATAACACAAAATCGACATGTAAATTTTATCATTAGATTCTCTACTGTGAATTCAAATTTAATGTTGTAATATATATATATATATATATATATATATGTATATGTATGTGTATTTTTTTTTTAAATCTATCAGATCTCTCTAGAAATACAAATTTATTTTGTCGATAATTTTACGTTAATATTCATGTCTCTCACCCGTAATTTTTGTAATTATCAATTTTGCGCACATACATTTTTATTAATTTCATAACAAAATTCTTTGCATGTGGCGTATTTATAATTTCTTATAATATGTATAAAATACTAATTTACATACCTTTTCATCTTCCTCATCATCGATATTTTCTTCTTCCATATCATCATCTATATCGTCAAACTCTTCGATGTGCGCACCTAAAATGAGATCATTCTGTGAAATACATCCGAAATAATAATATTAATAAGAAACGGAAAAAGAAATTTTTCTAAAAAAAATTCATTTTTTTAATGCGCTACGATCAGATCATAATTTGATACATCATGAATAAATAATGTATTAAACAAATAATATATTAAAAGCAGAGAATCAGTACCATACAATAACAAGTATTACAAGTATCATATAATAATTAAAAAATTTACATTTTATATATTAGGATCATTAGATTATCCAATCTAACTCTGCAGACTCGAGACCGTCGTTGGATTGGCAATTCATTTAAGAGAATAAAATTGCACTCGTGAGAGAATGCTTTATCCAATATATGCAAAAATTATTGACTATCGATTTGTTAATAAAATAAGCAATGTACCATATGTTACATAAAACATTTGATGGCATAAAATTGATAATTACCCCAGATTAAGAAATATTTATATATTTAAATATATTAACGTTTTATTTCATGCATAGCTTTAAAAATTTCTCTTTGTGTATATAACACGAGTGTGAACATCATGCATCATATATATGCTAAAAGCGACGACAAATTATTCACAATAAAAATTTTTTATTTCCAAAAAGAGAAAAGTCCTAATTAATGAAGCATACTTCCATATAATTTTCTCGGTGTTTTTCAGAAGGCGTCCAGATTCATTTATATCGCCCTTATTCAACATACTTTTATAAAGATTTATGCATCAATCGGATAAGAACATTAATTCCTCACAAGTAAACAGAATCATATAGTCAAAGTAATATTAAGATCTGATGAGAAAATGCAATAAAATTTTTTAAGATTTGATTGTCAAGATACACACACACACACATGCGCGCGCGCGCGCGCGCACACACACACAATGCAATATATATTGTATTGTATGCAAAAAGTCACATAAATAGCATATCTAATGTCTAATGAATTATTATTACATAACATACAATAAAATTGCCAATGATCCATCAATGACAATATTATCTTTAAACATTAAATCTAATTTTACGAAGTATGGATATTTCTATGTAGAGAGAGAAGCACATACCAAGAAGGTTATGTCCGACTATATGAACAGGCCCACTGCCATTAACCAATGTGAATGTGACAGGAGGGTCAGGGAAACTAAGATCAAGAATGATTTGCGACGTTTTTCCCATTTCCAATAAAGCAATTGGCGTCTTGATGGGTCCCTTTAATCCCATTGCCTCAACCTGCAGCACATTGAGCTCTCCAGGTTTGGCTTCTGGTCCCAAGAGCGCCTGCAAAATTCATGATTAGTAATAACCATTTTTAAAAAATTCAGGTATATGCTCAAAAGCACCTGCAAATTTTATCATTAACAGTTGCTACATAGCACAAGTGAATGCAATGTTATAAACAAAATAGTTTAAAATCATTAATATAATTCATCTGTATATTTAGAAAGTTGTTTGAATTAGTTCAAATTAGCTGGTTGTGTTGCATTAGAAAAGAAGGAGCTTGCATATTACAGAAGAAATAATTACATAAATGATCGTGCAAAGAAAAGAGAATGCAGAATAGAATAAGGTATTATATTTTGGATGTTTTGGCTTTTTTTTTATTTATTGCCAACTGCAATTGAATAAAATGTAACTTATTTTATTCAATGTTTATATACTGTTGCTTTTGTGCACACTTAATTAGAAGCTAGATACTATACGATATATAAGAAATAAAAATATATTATAGGTAATTCTTGTAAAAAATTATATATAATAAGTATTTGTTAATTAAGATTCACACAGATCTCACATAATTTACGCTAAGCTCGACACGCTGGAGGGTTCCCAGTTAGACTCGTAGATCTCGCTTGGCGAGGTGCAAGACAACACCACATATTCTCACTCCTTCATCAACGCGGATTTACCTCGCGAAATTTCCGTTACAGCCTTCTTCCCGACATAATAGAACGCGATCTAAAGTGGGGGAAGGGCGAAGCCGTTGTGAAAAATGGCGCCAAGTATCAAACTATCACAAGGTGCTTGCGAGGAAGGCGATTCGGTAATTCGAGGCACGATCGAACGTTTCCAGGGAGAGGAAGCAAAAAATAAGCCACGTCTACAATGGCTCTCGACGTCGTAGCATCATTCGTGCGTTCGGATCGGAAAATTGGAACAAAGTACATGACGCCGACGAGCTTATGATTCGTTCGAGTAACGAGGAGAGAAGAGTGGCCGATCGCCCACGATGCCGCCGCTCAGCGATTGAAGTTTCGCGCGCAAACGTCCACGACGATGACGAGCGTTGCTCGAGAGTGCGCGAGAGCGAGTAGACTGGGGTGACTATGAGAGTGACGGCAAACACTGGCCTCGCACCATGACGCGACGCTCGCACACGGATGTACGACACCGGCACGCGCGCCGGGTGGCCCGCCATCGGCTACCTGGCGGCGGCGCCGCCGGCGAGCGCGACGAAAACGAGAGGAAGCGTCGCAGCACGTACCTACATATCTACCTAGGACGCGTATCGCGTCGCTGCTCACCTCGGTAATGAAAGAAACGCGGGCGGGGAGGGCCGCCGACCGTCACGGTCTCACTCTTTCTCTCTCTTCCTCTTTCTCTTTCTCTTCCTCTCTGTCTGTCTGTCCTGCTCATCGCAGCCGCACAAGAAACGTCGTACTTACCATTTTAATGATAAGCTTCTGGTCGGCGCCCATGTGCTGGTTCGTGCCGTCCAAGTCATCGTTCTTGTGTTCCGGGTCCCATACCTCAGTAGAGTTCGGCCCTTCGAGGGTGATTCCTGGACACACAAATCACACAATTCGTACACCGGTCGCGCAATGAGTCGCCGTTCCGACAACGGCGGCGGCGATGGCGGCGGCGGCGAAGACGATGATTATTATGATGATGACGCGACGATGCGTGTCTAAAATACCATGCGACGCGAGCGAGTCGAGGTTCGATACTTTCCGTCGCGCGTTTAATAACGCCAGCCTCGGGAACAATGGGGTTCGTCGCAATGGCCGAACGCCGCAGCCGGCGTCTCGACCAGCGCACCCTCGCTCGCTTTCAATGGCCGACGGCACGTAAGTATCCGCGTGCATGTCGAAATAACGGGCGGACGGTGAACGCGGCGATGCGGCTGATCATATTTACCGTATAGATACTCCTCCGCCATGGCGATCGGTCCGATATTAATGGATTCTCGTTAGCGTGATGGGTCCGGGAGCTGATGGACGTGTGCGTGCCGTACGCGCTGATGGAGAGGCTGGAGAGACGCCGCGCGCGCAACCGATTACTGCGCGGAGGAACAGGAGTCACACGTGCTGGGCGGACGCGTAGCAAATGAGGCGAGCGTAGTCGGCCTCGCGCGCTCACAGTACGTTCTGCGCGCCGATTGGTCGAGCGGGCTGCGCGACGTTGCCGAGCGCTCCTCACCGAAGGCGACGAGCGGGGCGTTTGGCGAACCCTCGCAACGCTTTCATTCTCGAGGATCTTCCCCGAAACGATATCGTCGAGAGTTACGAAAAGCTCCGTCACGTGGAGGGAAATTTGCTGATTGGTCGGGAGAATTTATTCCGAGCGAAAGGCACGTAGAGAACGTGCCGTTCCGAGCGGTCGGTGAGACCCTCAAAGTTTCAGTTGCCGAGGAAGGGAATCATACGAGGGTTTTGAGCAATTTTGCGCGGAGCAAAGCGACTCGATGATGAGCCGAGCGGCGTTCGTATCGATTGCGAGCAAAATCAACCGGCGAAAAGCGATGTTTGACTGCGGGCCGATTCAAACGGCAAACGTGGCAACATCGCGCGCCCCCATTGGCCGAGACCGCTCTGGTGGCGAGTGCCCGTAACTACCGTCGGCACATTGGGCCCGCATTGACGGAATAAATAACGGACGCAACACGTGAATAACGCTCGAGTGTCGTGGGCAAAATGTCATGCGTGGCGGCATTCTGAGGAACGCACGTCGCACGTTTCGCCGGTCGATGACGAGCGAGTTTCGCGCACCTTCGTAAGGGATCATCCCCGCGGTGCCTTGGGGAAAATCGTCAGTGTCTCCGCGTCGGCCAGTCGGCTGCGTGCTAGTCAGAATGCGTGCCGACACGTACATTCTGCTGGCTTACCTCTCGCTCGCGATTGTCGGCGGGGCCGAAAAAAACGAGAGCATCTTTGTGGCCACGCACGAGTGGCAGACGGTGAAGAAAGGTGAGTTTTCGGAGCCGGTTGCGACATACGACGTGGGACTACTTTACGCCGACCACCACCGGGTCGTCTTTTCGCGTAACACCACGTCAGTCAAATCCGCCGTGGGCTCCTCTCGCGATATGTTGCGAAGATACGTCTTTCCCGACGTCCTCCCCGAGGACGCGTGCGCTCCGTCGCGCGATTTTCCGGAATTGTCCGGACGACGCACAATTCGCCTCGTGCGAAAAATAGTGCGGCGCGATGCGATCGCAAGCCGAGTGCTCCCAGTGACGTACGCTCGAGCGTGATTGCGAGGTGCAAATTTGAGAAATTTTGATCGCGGGACGAATCATCTCGAAATGATTGTTCTTTGTACAGTGTATGAGTCTTTTTTTTTATATATTAAAATGCGGACCACATATTCTCGTCTTAAATAATTTCAGTGCCAATGTGTCAAGAAACACAAATTGTTTATCTTTTTTAGAAACACAATGTAATGATTATTAATGTATTTTATTGCATGGATATATATTTTGATAGGAAAATTTGGTGTGGAATTCACCTATTTCAATGAATATTCAACATCAACAAATATATACTGATTGACTGGAATTTCATAAAAATTTGATTTGTTAGGAACTCCTATCCCGAAAGGACTCCATGTGAGGCATAATTTTATAACTGGAGTGATAGAAGCCAAGTTAATGAGTGATGAAAAGGATGTAGAAGAAGAAAATGAAGCTGCAAATCGATCCAAGTCGCTGGCATTACATCCTGATAAGTCAGTATTGGAAACTGAAGAAACAAATAATGTGAAAATAAAGAAGGAATCAGAGTCTTTGAAGTTTCCAATTGATGAGCTGAAGGCAAGATTGAAAAAACTTAAGCAAGAGGAAGCAGAGTTGTCGAATACAAATGTAAATATTCTTATATTAATAATGTTGAATGTTACATACTCTATTACAGATTATTATTTGAGTATCTTTATAATATTCTTCTGTGTGGTAATTACAATCTTTAAAGTTTTGCTTACTCAGTACTTTCAATATGTTGCATCATCTTGACTACAGCTGCATTATGATAGCAGTTTAAAGCTGATTAACCTTAAAATTCTCCAATGCAAAAACAATATAACTTTATTGTAACATTATTCTTTTATTTTAGGATGGAGAAATCCGACCAAAAACTGGGAAACATTTTAAACGTTTTTATGAAACTGTCAAAGAGGAGCTTAACGCTCTAAAGATCAATGTTACAAGCGATTCTGAATTATTGAAGAAGTTCTTTCAGAAATTTCTTTTTTACAAAAATAGTATCACTACAGGAACATTAACCAATATCGAGACCGAAGAAGTTTTGGATATTCTGAACAACTTGGAATATCTTCTTCACCAAATTGACAACGCTAAAGCATTCTCAGACATGGATGGGTAAGTAACAGTCACAATATTTCCAAAATAAGAAGCAATATCTGGTATGCTCTTTTTGATTACAGACTGACAAAGATTATATCACCATGCCTTAATGGAAGTAATAATGAAATAAAGGCGGAAGCGTTACGTCTTCTGGGAGCAGCTGTCCAATCAAATCCAAAAGTGCAAGCTAAAGCGCTCGAAAATGACTTCATCCAAAAAGTATTGCACGTTTTATCCACCAGCGGTAAAGTCGAGGTGAAATCCAGATGCCTTTTTGCTCTAAGTGCCTTAATACGTCAGTTCCCCGCTGCTCAGAAGGCTTGGATCGATCATGGCGGTCTGCAACTGCTTGGCAAGATTTTGTACGATGAGCAATTGCAGATACAAATGAAAGCGATGAAATTGATCAACGACCTAACGATCGAGAGGCAAAATCTACAAGAGATTTACGATGTAGAACAGCGTCAGCAGAAGACGAGAGAGTATGCCGTTACTGATTTCGAGCAGAAATTATTGAGGCACGATTATTGTAAACTTTTGAGTAATTTGATGATCAAGTGCTTCAAAGAAAAGTTAGCTGGCCAATTCAGCATAGAAAATAATGACTTTCTCGAAGTAGTTTCCGATAGTATGATTACGGTGTCTCCTATTTGTAGAAATGAATTTAAGAACATCAAACTGCTGCTTGTACCTGTTATAGATAATCTCCTACATTTCTATCAAAACCTGGATATTAAACTCACTATCGACGAAACTGATGTTCTAAAGAGTCTAATATTGCTGATCGAGAGATTGAAAATTACTATTTTTGAAGCACCTCATGATGAACTGTGAATAGTTTGAGGTGATATCTAAAGCAATCGAAAAAAAAATACGAAAGTTTTAGATAGTGCAGATTGGATTCTAGCCTTGTGTCAGCAAATGTAAAATTGTAATCATGTACTACGCGCAATAACATAAGGCTTTCCTGAGTCACGTTTATTTAAATAAATAAGAAATTTTGCAAGGAAAAAGGAAAACATCCAACTATTGTAAGAAAAGTTTTGGAAGTATGAAAGAAAAGATGCCACATGCAGCAAATGAATATTTGCAATGAATCTTAAGATTCCTGGATACTTGCCGCAAAATTCTTGATCGATGACATCAGAAGTGAGGAAATGCATGTCCAAAAATTGAATTTTGGACCATTTCTAAATAGAAAGACATTTGTATGGAAGAACACATTAGACTGTTTGATCATACTAGTAAAATGCTCTGAGAGCTATATATTTTCTCTTGACAGTTAATAAGTAGCTGTAAAATTAGTCGTGACAAGCAACTTTTCTCCTCTTTTTATTTGGAAATGTGATGTAAAAATTTTTAGCATTATTTCTCACTTCTCACGTCACAATCCAATATGACTACGTCAAATATCCAGGAGCTTTAAGAATTATTATTTAATAATTAATATCGTGAAAGATATTTTATTATTCTAAATGTAGTATTACACAACTCTCACTGTAAATAACTTATTACACTTGCATTAGTGATTAGTTAGAGTGGGCCAGTTTTTGTCTCTTGCAGCCGAAATATGGTGTACTCGAATCCAAGTATCAATGCAAGTACGAAATTGGATATTCTATTAAATTATATAACGTTAAGTTTATTAAATATTTTTTTAAATGTATAAAAATTATAACAATTAATATGACTTGGTGATTATTCGGGGATTATAAGAATTTTTTTTTTCATTGGCGTATCTTGTAACGTTCGAGTAAAGCCTCGTGGATCGTAGAACTCCCACAAACGTAACTCGTATATATGTATAATTACATATAAAATTCATATTTCTGCATGTAAGAAATATTAGAAATTATAATAAATGACTGAAAAATATGTATATATTTAAGAGGCATTTAGTTGCTTCAACTATCAGCTAGTGAATGTACATTTATTAAGTTTTTTGTTTAAAAATAATTTAATAAATTATTTTCTTTTCTACTGATTGTGTTTCATCTTATCGTCTAATAAGGTCCTTTAACATGTAATATAAGATAAGTAAAATATGAATGTGTGTATATATATATATGTATATATGTATGTGTATATATATATATATATATATATATATATATATATATATATATATATATATATATATATATATTGCAGAATAGTATATTTTATTTACAAATCATAGGGAGAGAATTAGAAATTACATATGACAGTTTCATTTGTAATCGTAATTCATAGAAAATATTTTTGTAAAAAACGTTCATTTCTAATTTTCCGAATACAGTTTTTATTTACAGATGCAAGAAAAAAAAGCACTTCCCTGTATCACACGCAATCAGAAAGTAATATCTTGTTTTTTCCACTTGTTAAGTACAAGTGTTGCTTTTATTTATGCAACTTGTAAGATATGAACATTTCGCATGAAACTATCAAGAGAAAACCACAATAATAAAATTTCATTAGTTCCACCAATTTTTATAAAGACCAACTTATAACAAAGAGTTTAGGATCATTTAAATATATTATCTAAATTTAATTTGGAATGTTTCTAAATATATGTAACGAAGTATTTTAAATATCCGACAATATATAAATTTTTCATAATAGTACTCACACAGACGTAAATATTATTAAGTGGTCACAATAAGTATTCAAAATATCTTTTTTTTTTTTTGCTTTAGTGTTTTACTTACAATTTCGTTAAGATTATATTAAATTAGCACCAAAATGATGATACATACAATTAATATTTTACTGATATGACGTCAATAAGATTCTGTAAAGGCGCGAATAAAAGGGACGTAATTTTATGTTTACTCCAGTTTACTCTTTACATATTTTACGGTCTATTCAAAAAGTAATCTAATTCTATGGGGTCTTATACACATTTCATTGAATACATTAAAAAGATCACTATGCATAGTATATAAATTCAAATTTTACAAAATTTGTACACAAATTTCACATTATCTGTATGTGTTCAATTTGTCGAATCATAAACTTAAATTTATGAT
Source organism: Odontomachus brunneus (assembly GCF_010583005.1). Lineage (NCBI taxonomy): Eukaryota > Metazoa > Arthropoda > Insecta > Hymenoptera > Formicidae > Odontomachus > Odontomachus brunneus. The sequence continues at coordinate 239,413 of NW_022639567.1, forward strand.
TTCAATGTTCCAATTCTGTACAACACATGGAATATTTTTTCTCTTTATCATGCGATCATTTTTAAAAAAAGAAGGTGGAATAAATTTGATTGTTATATATATACAATTATCGTTAGGAACTTAATGTATACATTTTAGTATACATTAGTATACTTAATATACTTAGTATATATTAGTATACTTAATGTTCTCGTACGTGCTCCATAAATACACGCATGTAATAACGTGTCGCGCTTAGATTTACAAGCTCTCATCGCGATTTTTCACATGTCTTTCTAGTAAACAAGCATGAACATTATATACATCATATTTCAGGTTTCTTCACAACATGATATTTATACGTCAATACTGGTTTTAAATTTAATTTTTAACTGGTATCGCAGCATTTGGTTATCCAAAAGAGAATAGCCAGCTGTATCGATACTGGAAGGTATTGATACTGTCTCGATTATGATGGAAGATGTGTGCTTATTAATGTATAAACTATGCGAGATTTATAACAGCATTTCTCAAATTATCTTGTCAATATTAACGCGATAACATGTGTATAACTGTAGTTCCATGATAAATTAATGTACAAATTATACATATATTATTTTCGTAACGAATCTTGTTTCGCTGTTATCATCGCTTCAGACTTGGGAAAACAGTCCTTGCGATATTGTTCAAATACAGTCATCATGAAAATTGTACCTTTGCGAACGCAAATTAATCTCAATCAAATATCATAGAGAAGCAGAAGAAACTATGATGATAATCTCAGACTTAGATAATAAGATATTCCAGTGCTGAAGAATATTTCCAATATAAAACGCTACAAACCCTAGACTAAATCCAATTATATATACGCATATAATACATATTAATTAACATTAATCAATTGTGTATATATATATACACATATTTATTAATATATGTATTATATGTATATATATAAATATATATATATATATATATATATATTATACATCGCGTGTACATGAGTTTGGTCAGTCGATTCTCGTTGCTATATAGCCTTCAAATTTCATCACAATTGAGCAACAAGCATTGTATAACTTTATGGCAACTTCAGAGTACTGACACATACTAAGAAGTAGAGACGAGGGACCGGTGAAATTATATTCAATACATGTGTATATTAACATAATAGGATCTCCCTAGTTGACGGAACTAATTTTGCATGTGATCAAACATATTAGTAACGAATATCAACGCAGCCATTACAACGATCCCAAAAAGTAGAGCACAAAGTTGTTTTAAAGATTCCACCGGATTTGTTTCTTTCAATAGATCGGGCAAGATGGTTACCAGGCCGATATGTATGAATCCTCCTGCGGTTAACGGCAATATCCAATTGGTTTTCTCCCCTGGAAAAAAAGAGAACACATCAAAATTATTCACAATATCACATTTATGATAGATATTATATAATACACTTTTATATATATATATATATATATATATATATATATATATATATATATATATATATATATATATATATATATATATATATATATATATATATATATATATATATATATATATATATATATATATATATATATATATATATATATATATATATATATATATATATATATATATATATATATATATATATATATCTTATATGTAATACATATTTCTAAATTACAAAGAAAGAACATTGAATAATATTAAGATGGATAAACATTTTTGGGCACTTTGGTTAGCTTCAAAACATTTTCACATTTCAAGATAATTGCTTATTATTTCCCGTGCATTATGAAATTCTCAGAATCGAATTGAAGTGCGCGTACGCTCCAGATTTCAATCACTTACCTAGACCACTAGAAAAGAATACGGCAGCTAAAGCACCAACGATACCACCGCCAGCGGTAACCAACTGCGCCCGCGCAGCGTCCCATCTACTAAATCCGCTTCGTAGTAGAATGGCAAAGTCTCCGACTTCATGAGGTATTTCGTGCACCAAAATAGTAAACGTACTGAGGACACCTACATGGAAGGAAATGAGGAACGAACCACCCACAGACAAGCCATGAGTAAAATTGTCGAGAAAGTTCATCAAAAGGTTGAGGTAGCCCGGGAAGGACTGAGGATCAAAAAATTTGGCATGTGACAAATCGGATATGAGCTTGTTCGCCTTGACGATCAAACGGTCGACGATGCTGTTCTTCGGGATCGCGTAAGTAGCGGCAATTTTGTCGGTACGTAAAATCGTCGATGTGAAACCATTGGTTTTCGCCAATTTGTTCAAACAGATCTTCGTCTCGTCCATCAGTGGTCCGTTTGGGACATCCCCGTTGGGACATTTGCTCGCCAATGCTGATTTCATAACATCCACATCCTTATTGAAACCGTTCTTACGCGGATCTTTGATACCGTTTGGTGTCTGCATAAATCCATTTTTGTCCAATTGCTTCCGCAGGAAAATTTGTATCTGTTGTATAGCAAAGAACACGTTAGAACTTGATAGTATAAAACATTTCAAAATAATCTAGGACGTGTTCAAAACATTTGGGAAAGTGTATCCAAAAAAATATAATCTGATTGTTAGCGGATATTCTCTTACATACGGCCTCAAGAGAATTACTCTAAAATCAAAAGAAAAATATTCCAATGAAGAACTCTAGTTGTAAGGTAATCCCTAGTTGCAATGTAATAAAAAGAACTTTAGTTTTCTATAATCCCATATTCTAAGTAAAAAATTACCGAAAGATTGTTTCTTCTATTGAAGTGAACTATTAATCGGAAATCTACTAGATATTATTCTGACTTTTTTTCCTCTTGAACATGAGGAATATATTTACTTGAAGCAGACGCTTTCTTACCAAAAAAAAATTTCTATTAAAAACAAGATTTATACTATAGATAAAAGACAACAATTTTTTTCATTAAGTCTTAAAAATATTATACTTAAAATATTTTCCTTTCAGTTTTAGAAAAATCCTTTTAAGGTAATAATATAGATAAGAATTCTTTAAGAATAAGATTATATTTTTTTGGGTATGCCTAGGATGTCCTGAGAGTACAGTTGCTAGTAATTATTTTTTAAAATTAATTATTGTACTTAACTAACGTGTAAACGTCAGCCAATTCAACTGGAGATCGTTTGACTATTAATTAATTGACTATTTATTTTAATAAATTCAATCGAAGGCCGTTCGATCGGCAATTGATTTTAACGAATTCAATTAAAGACCGTTCAATTGACAATTTATATGAGTAAAGGGAATTAAAGATCATTCAATTAATAATTGAACTTAGCAAGTTTAATTGATGATGAACAAATTCAATCGATTCAATAAAAAATTGTTCACTGATACGAGCAGTGTCTTTAACGTGGGTTTTAACATTTTTCAATCATCGTCATTTTTCACAATATCATGATGCTTCAGGTATGAATATTATCCACAGAACTCACTGTATCACTCATCTGTATCACTGTGATTACTCATCTTGAGTAATCGAATGCTATTCGAGTGAATTGATTGAATTTATTTATATTAATCGTCAATTAAACGGCCTTTAATTAAATTCGTTGAAATCAGTCGTTAATTAAAAGGCCAGATCAATGTAACCTTTTAAAAAGAGTTGTATAATAATTAAGTAACTATCAAACTTTAAATTACTATTTTTGTCATTTAGAAAAACCTATAAGTATGCAGCATGTGGCGGAACGAGTGCAAAAAATATCGCTGTAATCAGCGGGAAAGATAGTGCTCGTTCTATCGAGAATTAAGATTAAAAACAAAAAATTTCTTAAATAATATACTTGTAATTTTGAAGGATGAATTTAAAAAATTCAGAAAAAAATTAAACTTAATATCTTCTTTAATAGTGCAGAATAACAAAAGATCAAATAGAAATTTTGATATTCAATTTTTAAACAGCTATCTGCAATTTTCGTTTCACAGTTTAAAATTTTTTCATCTTCCATTTACAAGTATATTATTTAAGAATATTATTTAAGAAATTTTTTGGTTTTCTAATTTTTCAGATCATTAGAACGGGCGCTATCTTTCCCGTCGATTGCAACGATATTTTTTGTAGTCATAAGTTCGCTCATATGTTGCATATTTATTTATATATTTTTCTAAATAACAAAAATAGTAATATAAAGTTTAATAGTCACTTAATTAATATATAATGTTTCAAAACATTTGGTTGATCCATTTTCGCAAAATTAAGTCCCAAAAATACGATGTTTTCCAGAGCATTACATTGGTCTGACCTCTTAAACATTCTTCAACTGATTTTGCTCAAATCAGTCGTCAGCTAGTTGAATTAAAACGTATTGTTTCAAATCAATTATTAAATTGAGAAAAATTTAATTGACATTTTTACATAGGCTTGAATACATCTGAAACGTTCTCAGGACATTTCTAGTGAGAACGTTTTGAACACACATCACTTGTAACTTTTTTTATTATATTTACCTCGTCGGTCGTATTTTGCAAGCAGTCCTTTGCGAAACCGTTCTTCTCGGCGGTCATCAGCGTGATACAGTTATTGTTGTCTATCTCTTTCTCCGGGCTCATATTCTGACTGGAGGTTTCATCATCAGTCTGTTGTTCCGTAATGATCGGCGCTTCCTCATTCACGGCAGCGATGATCTTCTCGAAGATAATGAAGAATAGAAGAGCGGACAATATCCACAAGCCAGCCGGTGTAGACGCTTGGCTGTTTTTGGCTGTAAATAAATGTACGCGTCAACAAATGCGCAGAACGTGGGACACTTGCAAATGGAAAGACAACAGATAGATCGTGCAAGATAGGCAAGATAAAACGAAGCATTCGCTCGTCAAATGAATTAAATGTCACTGACGACATAATCATCCGTCATATAATGTATTGTCTATGCAACCTCGTTAATCGACCGATCGATTCGTATTTATGCACGCATAAATCACGCATTCTTCGATACACCGTCGCGTCAGACGACGATTTCACTCGGATTACGCAATTTAACATACCGCCTACGTAATCCAGTTCACGGTATCGTCGAAAGCGACGAACGGAAAACGCAAATGTGTCGAGGGATCTGCAATTCGAGGCACTGATCAATTTACACATAGCAGTATTATCAGCCTCCACTAGATCGTCTCGAAATCTCTAACGCGATTCGGTCGAGAGGGCATTTCATTTACGTGGGCACAGCTGGCAATTCAAATCCCGCAACCAGCGCACAATAGAGTTCGAAGTTGTCGCTTAAGTCGTTCATAAAGCTCTTTCTCTTTATCTCGCAGCAATGCGCTCCGACGTGCAGAAGCTCGAGAAACGCATTCACGCTGCTCGTACGTGGTACATACATATGACAGGCGAACAATAAAAACGGAGAAAAGGGAAAGCTCCTATTGGCAGATTTAAACCTATTAATAAATCGAGTATGCTACATTAAGATTAAAAATATTTGAGAAATAAAAAATATTCGATGAGTACCAATAAACTATATTTCCTTATATTAATATAAATTTACATATACATATTTATAGGGTTGGAAAAGTTACTTTTTAAAAGTAATTAGTTACAGTTACAGTTCACCTTGCTGAAAATGTAACTAGTTACAGTTACAAGTTACTAGTTACAGTTACTGGCTATGAAAAGTAACTCGTTACAATTACTTAAAAAGTAACGAGTCGTTACTTTTAAGTTACTTTCTTGAAATGATTGTAAATTATTATTGTAAATACAAAAATCTTACATTTTAAGCTTTACTAAAATGTAAGAATTGAATTGTATAATTAATATCTATCACATTAATTAGTCTATCCACTTAACAAATGTCGAATCTGTACTTAACATAAAAATTCAATAATAGTCTTGTAGAGATAAAAGAATTTAATTACATGCTCCATAAATACGTTGATACATGTATTAAATTAATATACGATTACTATATAATTTTAATTTTATTTTACGTTTCTCAAGTATTAAAGTAACTATTAAAGTAACTGTTAAAAAAATTACAAGTTACTAAAAATAAGTAACTAAGTTAAATTACAGTTGGGAAAAAAGTAATTAAGTTACACTTATCGAAAAAATGTAACTGTAACTGTAACTTCGTTACAGGATTGAGAAGTAACGAGTTACTTCCCAATCCTGCATAATTATATGTGAGAAAATTTGATTTCATCAAATGAGGAAATATATATTTTCTTAAAACCTTCAGTAGCTTTTCATGAAAGCATTTGTTTAATCCTAATTGTTTAACTCTGGTTATATTTAATTTTTTTTTTAGATTTTTATCAGCATTTTTACGAGATATAAATAAGCGAAAACAGAAACAAACTTAATGTGCCAAATTGAGATGTCCAAATCATATGTGTCACATGTGAGTTAAATAAAAAATTATGTAATAAAAGATGTAGATTTAAGTATATTATTAATGTGCACATCGAGTATTTTTTTATTTTGTAAGTATTTTCTTGTCAGTGTAGCTAACGATTCCTCTTATAATATTATCTTCTTTGATATGTCGCAATGCACACTTAGAAACAAAGTGATTCATCTTCTTAGAAAAATGTAATTTATTTTTCCTCTATTGTGCTATATCGTTTCTATAAATGAGTATATTTTTTGTTTATTTTTGTCTATTTCTTTGGTGCAAAGAGAATTTTTCTTCTATATACTTAATAAAATAATAATAACAAAGAATCTAGAAATACTAAGACGCGTTTCCACTTACAAAGTGCGTCGTATCGAACGATACATATCACGACGATAGGGAAATCGTAATATAACTAGTTAGCTAAGCCGTTGCGAGGCTCATTAATACAATCCGAGGTTATTCGCTTTTTTCACACGCATTTCCACGCATTCCATCGCTGACGCGCGTGTTGTTATTGTTGCATATGCCGTAAATTCATTAAGTGGCGTATGAATATATTCCACATTGTGTAATAATAATATGATGCATATATCGAAGAAAACATTAAAAAAGGATTTCATAACAAATACCAAAATTTGGTAGTTGTTGCTAAATCATTCAAATAATGCGGGCCAAATATAAAGTAATAACTAGGAAATAATTTAGTTATATAGAGTAAATATATATTTCTCGGAACTAAGATTTAGTTGCTTGAACTACATATTTAGGTAATCAAACTAGATTATGGAATTTAGTGCCAAATCTTGGTAGCAGAAAATGAAACATATTTGTTAATTATTATTGAAGCTTGTGCCCGAGATGAAAATTATTTATGTAATTTTTTTATTTTATTAAAAAAATCTCATCGTACTATTTAAACTATTTTAATACATTAAAGTTAAGACATTAGACTTTAAGGCCGGTATTCATAGTCAGATTTTATATTTAAGACCGTCTTAAGTTTATTTTCAGATGATGTACGGATCATTTTTCATTGATTATGAAGTATCTGAAGATAAACTTAAGACAGTTTTAAATATAAGATCCGACTATGAATACAGCCTAAGACTTTAAACTACTTTAAGATATCTATATTTTTTTATTTTTTACATAGACGCTTTTTATCGCTTTATACGTGAATTTCCGTCTGTGGTTTCATCATTCGATCCTGTAGCGACACCTCATCTTTTCTCAGACCAGCTAACTCATTACTCAGCTTATTTACTTTATGCTTTATGACGATATATCTTTGTACTTACGCTTATGATATATTTTTAACTTTTAAGAAACGCTATATTTACTAATATTGGCAATGCTATATTTACTAATATTAAAAACAACTTAACAGTCGATATGCAACGAATATCATTAGGTGATATATATTAATACAAGTATAGTTGATAGTCACTAAATGTTTAATGCGTCAATAAGATAAATATTAACAGTTATCAAATATTTCATCAAATAGAATTCAATGATTTCATAACACTTACTAAATATTCGATAATAGTTGTCAAATACTTGGTAACAGATATTAAATATTTCATAATTATTACTAAGATCTTTAGTCCATTTGATCGTGATTAAAAGTCCTTTGTACATCGAATCTACCATTTGTATCTGACTATTATTATCATATTTGGTATTAGTTGCCGAATTTTTATTTTGGCAAATTCGATTGGAAGCACTAATATGCAGCAGTGCACACTATGGTCGTTTCATAATCCGTTCTTATATTTAAGATCGTTTTAAATTCGTCTCCGAATGCTCCGTAATCAGTGCAACGACTTGTATAGCATCTGAAAATGAATATAAGACAATTTCAAATATAAAACTCTATAAATACAGCTAAATATAAAAACAGACTATAAATCAATCTTAGTATGCACTGATGCGCACTAGTACTTTCAATCGAACTCGCCATTAAATCCTATAACTACACTTAGCGACAATTACTAGTCTTTTTTTCAGTGTAGACGAGTTTACTTTCACCGGTGATTCTGCGCGTGTCGCAATCGATATTTCCGTTTCTCGCGACATCTCTTCGACAACGCGTGTGACTTTTTCACGATACACCGGAATTCAAATGCTTTTTACGAGCCGGACCCCCGGCGCAAACAGAGCGTGAAAAATTACCTTGTCTCCGAAATTCGCTCTCGAAGGCCTCCGGTAAGAGGTGAAGAAAAACATCACCCAACAACGCACCCACGGCGAAGCTCAGCAGGATCCTCAAAGTGCCGCCGTTTTCTGCAACAAGGAAAGTGAAATTGTTATTCATTCAGACACATTAACTCTAAATACAAATATTTGTAAGCTGAAGCGTTCGTTACACGTGAGATGTATGCAAACGAGAAACAGAGAGAGAGAGAGAAAGAGAAGTAATTAAACATTCAGTCGGGTTCACGTTGCTACGCGTGTGTCCCTTGCTTGAAAAAGCGTTCCAGCGTGACTTCGTCCTCGAATTCAAAAGTCGATTCCCGACTCAACTTCCAACGAGCGTGTATGCGAATTTTCCGAGAGCGATAGTGCGCTCGATTATTGAAACCGCAAATCGCGCGGACGATCGTTTACCATCGCGGGCGCGTATGGTACGCGGAGATAAGTTGGCGTAGTGTGAGCTCACACGACGACCGCAAACTATGGATATATCGTCGCTTCTTCGTCGTCGTAGGTCACAGAACTCGTGATGTGGACACAATTGGCGCGTCCCGATATACTATATTGCTTCCGCTATATTTCTCTCGCTTTGCAAATCGAACGAGTCATGCATGTACGAAAATAATACAGAAAATTATAAATAAATAAATAAAATAAATACTATAATAAAGAAAATAATAAATAAGTAGTAAAAATCACAAAATAATGTAGTAAAAAAACAAAATTTTTCTATCTCTTGGGTGGAATTATGATCGCAGTTATTATATATTTGTTTAAAAATGTTATATACGTTTTGACTTTCTGCTACACAAACGATTATTAATGTATTATATATAATCATATTTACATTTATATTATTATATTAAATTTCTTACTTAAGTTAAATTAAATTTGCTACTAATTTATTTATTAGTTTAAGTTAACACTTGACTCATTTGAAATTAACTAAGTTACGTCAGTTAACAAAGTTGTCAACTTTTTAACTTGATTGATCTTATGAGTCAATTTTTAACTTGAACTTATATTTTAAAATGCGTTAACTTTAACCTATTAACTTCTTTTATAATAACTTATCAATAAATAATTTATCAATATTAAAATAACTTATCAATATTAAAAGCTATGGGCTGTTTACGATATAAATCAAAACTAAAAACTTAAAAAATGTAAGTAGAATTTTTCGTCTCTGGGAGCGCTAATGTTTTTTTTTTCGTATAGAATTCTCAGCACAAAGCAATCGACATTTTCTAAGAACAATTACCTTTTTATTATTATTATTTCATATAAATTTAACTTGCGATAAAGTTAAAAAAACATATATGTTTAGTATAATTAACTTTTTTAATAAGTTAATTCAACATTAACTTAACTTTTAATTTAGTTTTTGTTTACGTAACTTTGAACTTAACCAATTAATTTTATAAGAGAGCCATTAACTTTACACTTAACTTAGAGTTAAGTTTAAAAATAAATGTTAACTCACCCAAGCGTAATAATTTTTAACCTATTATGTCAGTACAATTAAGTTGTGAAACCAAACATTGTAGAATAAAATATAATTTTAACGTAACTTTTACTGCAATATCTTCTCCGTGAGGACTCGCGACGTCTCATACTTCGCGCATTTCCACGTGCAAATTGCAACTCGTCGTGCCGGAACATCGTAATACGAGTCGCGATTTATTGACGAGTTGTTGATTGATTTTTTGTTCGTTGAAACTTTGTTCGCTGAAATAAGTATTGCGATATCAAGAATCGCAACACGATGCCGCAATCGAATATGATGCAGTGGAAGATGCGGCGTATCGTGAATTGATTAGGGGAGACGGCTGTTGCGAAGGCGAGCTCGATATTCCGTCGAGCGACATACATAGCTGCAATCGCTGCGCGAGTTACGATAATAAATAGGAAAGTCCAAAGTTACCAGGCCGAGTATGAAGTGACGCAGCTGATAATTGTCGTCGATAGACAGCGTGCGCGTGAGGATAACTGTGCATTTGCATCGCGATAGGCAGAGCAGAAAATTCCACAGTTCGCTGCTCGTCCGATAAGCACTATATGATGTCAACGCGTGATTCATGTGGAAAAAGCGAGGAAATGGCGTTGCACGGGAATATAAATAATGCGTAGGCGAGCCTTGATTCACATGCACATCACGACGCGACCATTTAAATCGCCGTTCTTCTTCTTGTCGCGCTTCTGGCGAACTCATTAATCGCGACCTCGGAACTGCAACCGGTTAACACTCCTGGTGGAAGTGTATGTAATTTGTATAGACACCCACTCAGTTATTGTCTAGCAATAGTGCATTCTCATTAGCTGCAGAAATACTGCGTAGGAAATAGACAAGAACTGGATTCAGATTCAGTGGAAGCAGTTTACTGTATAATGTGTGAACCGATTCTTTTCAAGTACCAATAATATTAACCTTTTGAAGCCTTCTGGTATATATATGTACCAGCACTAATTTCTCAAAGACTGAAAATTTATTTTTAAATATAAAATGATACGAGGATATACCACGCAGTCTTCTACACGTGTGCAAAATACGACAGCCGAATTTGCATTTCAGATTATGTTTTGACTATTTAGTTAGTATACTATAAGTGTGTATATCAGTTTTTTGACTCTGTAATCTAAAAAACGTATATTTTTTGTAATATTGCGGTTATATTTTCCTAAGATTTTACTAACATAACTATTGTTTGAAGATTTTTTGCAAAAATTTTTGCCTCTTTGCAAAAATTGTTTTTCTAAATATCACTTATTACCCCTTTGTTTCAATATAATGTTGATAAGAAATAAATTATTTTGCAAGACAAGACTATTGGTTCATTTATTTATCACACTTTAAGACTGATAAATATAATACCAGCATCCTTTTACAATCCCTATCCATTTGTATATCAAAATACGTAGCCAAGCTTTTTATTTAGACTTGTATTGATTATTAAAAACTATAAAAGTTACAGATAACACATCCTGAAAATTCGTTTTCAAAGGATTAATACAGTTTTATAATGTACATGTCTATCATTATGATGTCTATCGTGAATAAACATAGAACATATTTATTTATGTTGTTAGAAAAACGGGATTAAAATGCGTGAACAATGAGTGAACGTATAAAGAAATATAGAGTAAGAAAAGGAAAATTTGAGGAAATAAGATATTTGACAATATTTTAACGTGACAGAGATGGCAACTAAGGTTACGAATGAAAGTGAACAGAAGACAAATGGGACATATGTTAATATCACAGAATTTTATTGCGATGAAAACACATTAGACTATTCTGATGACAATGATATAATTGGTAACTGTCATAATACACAGCTCAGACTCAGAATTTGATTAAACAGTACAATTAATTTTGCGCAATCAATACGACGTAAACTTTGCAAAAAAAAGTCAATATTTTGTCGGTAAAGTTTCGAAGTATGTGGTATCCCCTTATAATTTGAATCTATAATCTGGGTGCCACAGGGAGAGTTTAGAACCTCTGATATAAAACTTTCTAAATTTCACAAATAGTTGAAATACAAATTCTATGACTGTTATCTATATTGATTCAATACAAAACACATATCGCAGTGTTTGTTAGTCATTTATCCGTCTTAGTTTCTCGTATCTAGATAATTTTCGCTATGACTGCAAAATCATTTTTTTTTAGTGACGTAACAAATTCTTTAATAGCACATTTTTGTTCCTAAAATATAAACAACACATATGAAATAAAAGGATAGTCAATTATTATACAATATTGATCTATTCTATAGTCATAAAATTCCGTAGTAATTTTTACTATAAATTCTCTCTACGTATCATAAGTGGGATAACTGAATTTGAGACTAATTTAGTAATTTTAATCGGCTTCTATGCAGTATCTGGGAAAATCTTGAGAAATCTCTGTGCGGGTAAATGCGTTTTGGTTAAATGAAACAGATTTTCTGGTTCTTAAGAACCGAATTTGGTTCATAAGAACTAGGAATGCTGTGTGCTTCGACCAAAACGCATTTAGTTGTATCATTGTCACGTTAATTCAATCAATCTTTTTTCTCTATGTATAAGTTAGATTCTTCGTTTCACAAGAACATCCATTTGGAAAATTGACACCGCGTTCATATCCGAAATAGGTTTAAATATAACGCTCGACAAACGCCCATCACGTGTCAGTTTCATTCAATCGCGGTTCGTGATCGCTCCCTGAGCAAAGACTAGCTTATTTCTCGAGAATAGTGGCGAAGGTATTCGTGGGCGTCGATTCTATTACATGAAACTAGATGGGAAAATAAGAGAAGGAAGATTGAATGCGTGGCTACAAATTCGTTCTTTCGTTCATTCGGCGGATCCACAACTGGTCGTCCGTTTTACGACGACCTACTTCTTCACTTACCGTTCTTACAGCATACTTTGATATAGATTGCATCAGTCAGAAACAAGAGAAATAGAAGAAAAACGCTTTGACGTTTTGATTAGCATAAACGGTATAAATAAGTAGGAGCGTTGATAAAAAAACAAATATGCATAACGCTGACGGTGCAAACTACGAGAGAAATAAACAGATTCTTATCTTTCTATCTTTTATTCGCGTTCTACAACTCTTGGAAATAAATTGTGCTCTATGAGCAATTGTTTCTCGATATTGCGTCACGATATTGTCTTTTATTATGAATGAGCCGTTGAGAAAAAATTCCATCTCGTCCCAAGCGCAAGTCGTACAACTTTTCCTTGAGCGCAAATATGTAGAAGAAAAGAACACTCTATTGTTTTGAAAACACTTTTATTCCTAACATGCAAATTTTAAAATAAGTTTACGTGGCATTAAATGAAGATAAGTAATCAATGCGTTTTATATGTGATTTAACAAAGAAAAAATTTTTATTATTCAAGAATAATTTTTATGAATGGAAAGCACAACATACTGGATTGAGTATGTGATGTTTTTTCAATGTCGGAAGATGATATTGTTATCATCTAAATAATCATATTGCACTTCTTGCGAAACTATTATAATATTCAAGTGAAATTATAACATTGTTGTAATTCAAGATTTAAAAATTCTTCTAACAAAATTTTATATTGTAGCTTACGCATGAAACAATGTTTGCTAATGAGTATATTAGTTTTAAGTACTAGTTTAGGATACTAGTTTCTGTATATTATAGTCCAATAAAGAGTCTTTTTTCGAGACAATACAAATAGAGATGAAAATGACCCAGTCTGACAGTAACTTACTCGGTAATTTTGGAAAGCTGATAAAATGGTAATTTAGGAAAAAAATTACAGAAATAAAAAAATTTTAGTATAACTCAAAAGTAAAACTTTTGAGTAAAACTCAAAAGGAGCATTTAGCCTTTAAAATAAGTAAAACACTTTAACTAATACGTTTTCCATAAAATAATTTGATACTATATATATTGATATACTATATATATTGATATACTATATATAGCATAAAAATAATTAGGAAGCTAAATACATAGTAACCAGAGAAACTTTAAAAAAGATTTTAAAGTCTCAATTTATATCCATACCTCGAAAATAGTCTCAATTTATTATTATATCCATACCTCGAAAATAGTCTCAATTTATTATTATTATATTATTATATTTTTCATATCATTTTACAGGCTTACAGCATTTTTATTTATTACTTTGCTGTTTCAATGGCTAGATTGTGCTATATAATTGAAAATTTTTAGTAGTATTTCAAGAAATGAAAATTTTTCTCGAACAATTGTATAAATAATTTCCTTTCTTTCATCTAAGAGACATTTTAGAGATTGTCAGATATATAGGGTGTCTCACACTCTCTTCCGGACATTTTGTGGGGACGTAGAACAGGTTGAGGTGAACATAAAAGTCCTATGCCGTTTTGCGATATTCGCAATAATTATCGAGATATTAATTGTAGAAAATTTGTAAATGATCATGCAGGATATGGTAAATGAGTTATAATAGCGACTGCCGTAGTGTACTTATACTTTAGGTCAAATTGAACAAAAAAGTCCTCTACCATTTTCCAAATAATCACATAGATTTTTAATTATTAATTAAAGAAAATGAGTGCATTATCACGAAAAATCGTGCAATAATCTTCTTTAATTAATAATTAAAAATCTATGTGATTATTTGGAAAATGGTAGAGGACTTTTTTGTTCAATTTGACCTAAAGTATAAATACACGACGACAGTCGTCGCTACTATACTCATTTACCATATTCTGCATGATCATTCACAAATTTTCTACAATTAATATCTCGATAATTATTGCGAATATCGCAAAACGGTATAGTACTTTTATGTTCACCTCAACCTGTTCTACGTTCCCACAAAATGCCCGGAGGAGAGTGAGACACCCTGTATATTCGATAAAAATATAAGAAGAATATTGTTTTATTTTATGTGCGCATTAGTGAGGAAAACATGAATATTTGTGCATGAAACTATCAAAGACAACAAATTTTACTAAAATTACTAATAAATTACTATTTTACGGTATATTTACCGTAAGTAATCGTAACTTTGAATCTAACAGTAATTTTACATCTCTAATTAAGTTAGGAATAATAAGAAGTATATTCACGGTACATTGTGACGCGGTAGAGTACTTTATCTCCGTCGTATCTACATCTCTATCGTATCTATCGTGTCTTGATTTCTCCTCGCGCAGGAGCGGTAATTAAAAGCTGCTTTATCAGCAAGCTCGGTAGCCTAACCTCTCTCAAACCGGGAGAGAGAATCGCTCCAGGATCGCTCCTGGCCACGAGGAGCGTTTCACTGAAAATTTTACATGCGGATATAACGTGCGTGGCGCGCAACGACAACGCAAAAGTGGCAGATGACGTTTTATCTTTCGCGTCCTTTCGAGCAATTGCTCCCGCGAAAGCGCGCGCCGCGTTTCTCTACGTTAAAGCAGGATAAAGCCACGTAATCGTTGCACGTCAGATTAAAAAAGAGAGAAAGAAAGAGAAACAGCAATCGCATGCTATTACGCGATATGCGGTAATACGCGAACCCGTGTAACGTTATATAGGCGTGATCTTTCGGAACGTGTGACGCGTTATCGCGCTAAAATATCATCGCGGAACCGGTATTTGCGACAATACAATCGCGCGAAATACAACTAGAATAAAAGCCGAGGACAAATCCATACGGTATTTTCGGCGAGTCACATTTAGCGTGTGCAGTAAGTATTGTTTGTACGTGCACAGAAAAAAGAACATTCTTGCTTTGAAGATATGCCTTCATTTTTGACATGTAAATTTTCAAAATGTGATTATACAGTGTTAAGTGATGACATTTGCAAGAATATATTTTATACGACTTTCAACGAGGACAAATCTGTGTTCTCTTTTATTATTGAAAAATGATTTTCACGAATGGAAAGGATCAAATGTTGGATTGAGAATGATATTCTTAAATGTATGTTATTATACTTAGGTTTTTACCTATCCACTTTCTATTTTCACTAATCTATTTAATCCAAGCTATTTACTCTCACCTATCCGCTTAAAGCTAATATTTAAATTAACAATAATTGTTTTACACATGAAACAATCATTGTCTTACGTATAAGAAACGATATATAATTTTGTTAGGAGAATTTTGAGGACTTGAATTTCAATATTTTAATTTCATTTAAATATCATATAATAATCTCGTGAGAAGTATTGGGTTGTCGGAAAAGTCATGACGCATTTTTGCAACAGATGGCGCTAGTTCATTTTTGGAAGTACTAAAGTCATTCGCATCTATATTATTGCTATGTCATTTGACAGCTGACAGTTCTAGCTTCATTCTAAAAAAAAGATTGAGCGATTTGGTTGAGTTTTGGAGATTTTATAACAAGTTGAAGATGAAAGTATCGCTGTTTGAAGTAGCGAAGATATGGTAACTGGATAGAGTTATTACCCGACCATGTATATCCGATGCGGTGTGTATATCACACCGCGATGGAAATTGCTGTTCTCGGATATTATTACAGAATTTATACGCAAATTCTTGTCCAGTGGTGCGGACCGTGGGCATTTCGGCGTGAAATGTTCGCCACTATGATACAGATTCCGGGGCGAAGAGGCAATAAATAATAATCTTATGGCGCGCGATGCGTCCCATTATTCGGTATAATTTATCGCGATTGAACAAGGCTGGAAAATTAAGCGCGAAGCGTTTGCGATGAATTTTCATAAATTATAGATCGATTAAATCATTGTTTGTTCAGCAATCGCCGCCTGGCGACACGCGCGCCTTTCGTTCGCTTCTACTTTGTTATTGAAACGCGATGTGTACTTGAAAACTCATCATGTCGGATGACGTTTTATATGTCGCAATAATCATATGCGCGGCACGAACTCGCTACATGTGCTTGGATCACCCGTTTTCTTTTGTCTTCTTTAACCTTCTTATTCTTTTGATTTCTTCAATTTAATTATTTCTTCAAATTACTTTCTTAACATATGATGTTATACTGATATATTAGATCACAATCGTATCTTCATACATTAAAAGAAGGATTTCGTAACAAGCAGCAAAATTTGATAACTGCACACAGAAGAATATTATTCTACTACTAATAAAGTCGATCATACGGTTTGCTTTCCTTCTTTTAAGTGTTTCTTTTAATGGTTATTTTCAACAAAGAATATTTTCTCGATAACAATCTCAAAATGTAATCATCAACAATTTTAGAAAAGCTCATTATCATGTGTCTAAAAAAGAATTTATTTTTTTTACAAAAATATTATAAAACTTTATCGAAGAAAAAATGGTTTTATGTAGTAAAAAGTCGACTTTATGTAATAAAAAATTCGTAAACCGAACTTTTGTTTTAAATTAATATTTTTTATTGAAATGCTAAATTTACTAGAATTTAGAATAAATTTAAAATAAAATTACGAATAAATTTGTTGAAGATATGTAAACTTATGAAATACATGAAACAAATAACATTTGTTCGAATGCAGTATTATTAAATCATGTAGATAAATACGGACTAAATGTGCTATGATAATTTTGTTATATAAAATAAACATATTCATGTATAACATAGTTTTCAGAAACAAGATATAATTACGGATGCTTGAACTAATACATTTAGATTATCAAATTAAATTTTGGAAATTAATAGCAAGTTTTAATAGCAGAAAATGAGATACTCTTTGTCAGTTATTACTAAGTTTATGGTTGGAAAAATAATAGTTTTACGCAATAATAATTTTACGTAATAATAGTTTTACGTAATTTTTTTCATTCAAGAAACTTCACCGTTCTGCTTAAACTTTTAAGAAATCTAACATACTGATAGCTATCGATACAGCTGATAGAGTCGTTAAATATTTAATTGTCTTACTGAGATAAATATCAAGTTATTGGATATTTGATAATGATTTCACAATATCTACGAAATATCTGACAATAGTCATGGAATATTTGGTAATACGTTAAATGCTTAGTAATTGTTATTAAGTTTTTCAGATCATTTAATTGTGAATAAAAGTCTTTCATGTTTCTAATTTTCTAAGTATTTTGTAATTATAATTATTATACTTGATAATAGCTATCAGATATTTAACTAAAATCTGCAACTAAATGCATTTCATAAGTATTACCAGTCTTTTTTCAGTATATACGGAGAAAATATTACAGTACAAATTACAATAAAATTTTTGTAATCGTGGACTATATAGCATTATGACTGAAATTACAATATATTTACAATATATTTATTTAGAAATATTATGCTACTATATTTAACTTTTTACTACAAAATTATTATAATTACTCTTCAGTGGTTTTATGTCATATATTAAGTAAATCATTGAATTTACTATATTTTTGTAATAATTTATATTATAATTTCGGTATAACCTAGTTTTATAAAAAAAAAAACACTGTAAAAAAAATAATTTCAACATAATTTTTACTAGAATATTTTTCCCAATATCAAATTAAACATATTATTAAAAAGCAAAATATATTTAATATTGTACGACTATCATATCATATTTCAAATTAAATGTTATTAATTAATAGCGACTTACAAAAGTAATTTTTATAACATATTATATTTTTATTGTATATCTAAAGTAGTTCTTAAGAAAATGTTGAAATGGATAACGTGCTCCAAAAATGTCAATCATAGGTTATCTTTTTCATATTTCATATGTAGAAATTTTATGCTTTGTTTTGCCATATTACCAGGAAACATAACTACGCATATATATAGAAATCTTTCTGAGAATTCTTCATGTACTTTTGAACTTCTACATTCAGTTGTAAAGATACAAAATGAGTTCCTCGAAATTTTCATTAGCAGAACAAACGTATGTGCAGTATAAGCTGCAGAACTTTTGTATCAAGTAAATATTTATGTCAATTGACAGCTCGAGATGTCAGTTTTTCGTTGTTTTCGTCACATATTGAGTAATTCTCCAATTAATTTTTGTACATACTTTTATTGTGTAAGAGTATTTGTAATTCTGTACAAACAATACAACATAAACTTCATAGAAAAAGTTAATATCTTGTTGGTTAAATTTTTCAATATATGGCATCTTCTCAACTCTAGAGTTAAATAAATAAATAAATTCCAGAGTAAATAAATCTGTCTATTTAAAAACATGTAGGCATCTTTTAGAAGTCTGTAGGTCATTAATTAATTTTAATTACTTTTAACTTTCTTCCTTTTCATATCTCCTTTATATATGTCGCGATACCTCTTGCTGACAAAATGGATGCTTCGAAAATATTTCGAGGAGTCCCAAACGGACCACCTTTGACATTAGAATTATCTTTGATCACGAGAGGAATTACAAAGTAATAGCATTAGATTTGTTCGTGTTGCTTGCACTTTTGACACTTTTATACTTAATATTCGTTGCACACTAGATGCGAATAAGCGAAATCCAATGAGAGCTCTTCTTTCTAAAGAGAGGTTCAATGTGCAACGGGCGTTAAGTGTAAAAATATCAAAAGGACAAGCAACATGAACAAACCTATTGATCTTTCACGATCTCCTTTCGGGAGATCGGATTTGGGAGCACGCGAAATTTTACTACGTGTATACAGTTCGTAATGTTCACTTATTAAAGGGACTGGAGGGCTGGAGAGGTCAGATTGCCTGAAAATCATGTTTGTTTTTTATGACGAACTGAATGAATATGCAAAAGTGTTATTTTGACGTATATTTATACAATATATAAAGGGAAGAAAAATATAATTTTGGTGAACAAATACTCAATATAAGTGTATGGTACATGCAGTTAAAATATATTTTGTTTTTCTTTTTAAGGTCGTCATTTTGCAGTAATATCTTGACTCTTAGTGGTTCAATTAAGCTGGATTTTAGGAAAATTTCCGTAAGCGTCATAAAAAATTGTGAAAAAACAAGCGATTTTCAGATAATCTGACCCTCTAGTCCCCTTAAACTGATCGACTTCAAGTTACAATCGTTTGCAGAATATTCGGAATGACGCTGATGCTGACGGGATTAGAAACGAATGCTCGCTGTTAATGCAATTCGCACGCGGTACGTCGCGAATTCACAGCAGATGTTGGAGCTGTTATTATTCTAATAACTCTATTGCGCAATTGAATCGAGAATTATGAGGATCATGAGGATCAGTTGTGTGGCAAAGTTCCTGTGGCTCGAGATACGAAAAGCGACGCAATCAAGAAAGAAAGGCAGAGAGATAAAGAGAGAGGGATGGAGAAGAAGGAGAGGGAAATAGAGAAAGAGAGAGTGGGGGAAGAGAGAGAGAAATATGATTAATGTGGAACTATTTCGTAGAAATGGCACGGGGGATTTACACGACGGTAATACGCGGATATTAATCTTTCAATTTAGTTTTCAAGCTAAATCAGGATAGACGGCGAGAGTCTTTGAGCGAAGAGATTGTAATACGCTGGCAAGAAGAGAACTCGAGTTCTCAATTATTTCGCGCGATTTCCAAACGCATTTTGTTTCTCATTCGAATCTAAAATAATCCCCGCCGCGAATTCGTCCGTGAGAAATCGCGGGGGATCAGTGAAATCGCGTTATCTTCGCCGGCGTTGCGAAATTATGAATTTAACTCCCGCGACTGAAGTTTAGAATAGGTACTCACGGGGAATTAAACGCGTTGTGGACGTCCTCGCGTCATTTCGTACTAATGCACGATAATTTTTACTGTAATCCCCGCACGAAATAGTCTACGCGCGTAGTTTTCGCGCGGCGAATTTCTCTTCAACCATTAGTAGATCTCGCGCAGTTGTTGCTCGACGCAGATCTTTCCGGTCTGCACGAGCGATATATCTGCGAATGTATCCACGTCAGGCACACTCCGCGGTACGTGACTGATAAACAAATATATAATCGTATGCCAGCAGAGCATCCTTTTTTAGCAGGGAACTCGTGCACAACAGACGTTGCACAGCTATTCCGCGCGGCGAGCGGGCGATAACGTGTCCAAAGATAGCGATTCAACGCTCACTTCGAAAGGGCAGAATGCACATGAGAGCGATGCACACGAGAGCAATGAGAAACCGAGCAGTACTCCATATCGGATGTACCAGAAAGTTCCAGAGAGACACGCGAAACGGCATTTCGGTTCCCTTCTCTTTGCCAGTCAGGTAGAATTTAACGCTTAATTATACCGCGACACTTCTCGAAATCCACGACGCTTTGACGAATTCAATTTTGCGGTATTAATTAAATTAAAGAATTAATTTATTCTACTCAAAAAAGAGGAAAGAGCAAGTAGATTTTTTTTTATTTTTTGAAGAACTTCTAAAGAAGAATAACAGCTATAAAATATCTATTTTTGAGAGAATACCTATAATCATTTTAAATACTTATACACTGTACTTACAATATTGTATACATACAGGATGTCCCAGAACAACCTTCGAAGCTTTCGTGGAAACAGTACGGATTGAGATGAACATAAAAGTTTCATACTGTTTTGCAATATTCGCAAAATTATCGAGATATTATTAAAGAAGATTTGTGAATAATCACACAAAGTATAATGGTTTCAAGATAGATGAACTATAGTGGCAACGTATGTGATTGTGTGCTTTAGGTCAAACTGAACAAAAAAATCTTCTACCATTTTCCTAATAACTTTGTAGATCTTTAATTATTAATTAAAGAAGATTTGCGGGTGGTTGTTCGCGATAATATATTGATCACAAATTTTCTTTAAGTAATATCTGGATAATTATTGCAAATATCGCAAAATAATATAGGACTTTTATGTTCATTTTAATCCTTATTATGCCTCCACGAGAACTTCAAAAATTATTCTGAGATAAAATATATTCTATATGAAATATTTATACTGTAAAAAAAAATCTAAATAAAACATTTTTATTCGGAGAATATTAACCACATATTTACATATATTAATATGCATATTTTTACATTGAGAAGAAATTAGTTTAAAATATAAAAATATACATTTTTTAAAAACTGCAGCTTTTCATGAAAGTAATTGTTTATTCTAATTAAATAAAAGAATTTAGATTTACATTATTAATATCACCGAATAATTTTTTTCCTTTATAGATATTCTTTTTTTCAGAGTAATTATTTATAATATACTTAAATATATAAAAAATATTTATAATAATTTAGCTAACATGTATTGCATGTTTCTATTTGTAACTGTCAAACTTTACAAAAATTACTATTTTTGTTATTTAGAAAATAAATATGCAGTATGTGGCCGAACTCACGATTGCAAAAAATATCGTTGCAATCGGCAGGAAAGATAGTGCTCGTTTTAGTGATCTGAGATAAAAAAAACTAAAAAGTTTCTTGAATAATATGCTTGTAGTTGAGGGACGAACCTAAAAAATTCAGAAAAACATTAAACTTAATATCTTTTTTATTACTGAAAAATAACAAAAAAAATGCGAAACGTGAATATTTAATTTTTAACAGTTATTGTTTTGGCAATTTTCGTTTTACAGTTTAAAATTTAGGTTTATCCTTCAACTACAGGCATATTATTTAAGAAACTTTTTGGTTTTTAATCTTTCAGATCACTAGAACGGGCGCTACTCTTCCCACCGATTACAACAATATTTTTTGTAGTCGTGAGTTCAGCCACATGCTATTTATTTGCAAGTTTCTCTAAATAACAAAAATAGTAATTTAAAGTTTGATAGTCAATTAATTAATACACAATGTTTCGAAACATTCAGTTAATCTATTTTCGTAAAATTGATTTCCAGAAATCTTTTCTTCAGAGTTCTTTTTACGTTGGTTTGGCACCTTAAGATGGTGCGCAGATCGATCATGATGAGGTCTCTGAAGTTGAATATTTAATCGACTTGGAAGGTATCGCGCTGTTAAACGTGCGAGACAACTATCCTTGCGTTCTTACGATTCTTTTATAACGCGTCGCCCGGAATACCGAATCGCTGCCACGACGTTCCCGGAGAATACAGACACAAACAATTGTACGTCGCGCGCGCGCGCATGGCCATAGACACGTGGTCGGAATACGGTACGATGGCGTGTTTTGCTCCAAACTCCGAAACAACAACTCATCCCGCGAATATATATTAATGTAGCGCAGCGCGCCAAACAATACGCGGAGGCCACTATAATTCAAACCCACGTCCGTTGTTGTTCCGACGCCTCTCGTTCTGCGATTTACGCGTTACAAAACACGCGAGCGCGCGCTGTAACTCCGCTTTTCTCTACCGAGACGAGTGTAACCAACAACGGCGGTGGCGCTCACAGAGCCGCAGATGGCACGAAATTTTAAGCGGCCGTACGACGAGTGTTTTCACGAGGAACTAATTATCTTTGATATCGACGCGAGAGATAGCGCAGGAGACCCGATACGCGATATCGAAAGACGAATCTAACGCACTGGTACATATAAAACTTCCCGTCGCTTATTTTTCTCGACGTTGCGCTATCGCGCAAAATCTCGTGAGATAAAAAGCGAAAAGAATTCGTGCGTGCGATCGACGTTTTAGCGAGCTCTTGCTAGCTGCGCGATGCACGACCTTTCTAAACGCGACCTCGATTCTGTTTCTCTATTCTTCTTCTTGACGACAGAAGCTCGGATCGATTGTACAGAACGGTAGCTTTAAAAAAATCATAAGAAAAATTAATGAATTATCAAGGCTTTTAGACGTACAATCAACTGGCGACGAAAAAAGGCAATAAGAGTCTAGATAGGCTTTCATGATTGTCACGACTTGAGATAATCAATGATGAAAATTTCACAATTTTTTTTCAATTAGATTTATATGACAAACATACTGTATTGAATTGATCATTAAATTTACATCAATAGAACAAATTTTTTGTTATACTGATATACAGTAACAAATTTATTAATAGTTACTCTCAGATTTTCATATTGTTTTGAGCCAATTTTTATAAATTTTCACGGAGAAAAATAATTTGCTGGCCCAGCAAATTTTCTGCTGGTCTAGTAAAATTTTTTCGTTATTATATGGACAGTAAAAAGATTTGCTAAGAGTACTAATCACTATTTGCTGAATATAATTTATTGAATCTACAAATTATTTTACTATAAGAACCATGATAGATTTATATAAGCAGTTTTGCTTCGATAGCAAATAAATTTGCTAACGATACATTATTTTGCATCAAAACTATTTCTAAAACTACTTCTGCTCTTATAACGAATAATTTGTAAAATTAGTTACATCAACAAAAATTTTTTTTATGTCACTACGAATATGCAATAGCAACCGACGATTTTGCTAAAAGAGCAAAATTATTTTTCTTCGTGTTTCGAATTTCTACTTCGTCTTGTACTTTATATGATAAATATGAATTATAATATTCATAAGGAATATACAACCTTTACCTGCATAGAAATTTAGTCTTTTCTTAAATACAGGTTAGATTCCAATCAGAATGCTCAACTTGGCCTCAAAATAGATTATCTCACTACAATACCAATTACGACACCCATTTTTACCTAAAACATGAGTTCTTCTGTCTAGAATAGAAATATTAAAGAAGCTCGAGCTTTTTTAAGTGTTTTCTGCATCAGTTTCATTAATATAATAAAAACAATACAAATGTTTTCTTTGATATACATTGTTCCATGTTAAAACATAAAATAATACATTAAAATAATTTATATATCAAGATATTTTAAGATAAAAAAGATATTTGTTATATATATGTTTTAAGGTTTTTCGTGCTTTTTTCTCTCTCTAAAATAGAAATATATTGTTTCGCTTTAAATATTCATTTATTTTATGTGAGTTTCTCGAGAAAAATATTTAAAACATTTTGAATATATACCCTTTATAAGCATGTGTGTGTGTATTTATAACGTAAATATACACACATACATGTGTGTACACATGTTTTAAGTAAGTACTCAAAATGTTTTATATATGTTTTGCTCAATTTTAGTTTAAAACATAAGTCAGAAAAAATCTTTGGAAAAACGTTGGGAGTGAGATTTGTCTAAGTTTCTTTAGATTTGTATATTTAAAATATTACACTTCTAATTAGAACTTGCATAGATTTCCCATCTAGAATCTATGATTACTGTGGAAAATTGGGCTGGAACGTAATTAGATTCTAAAATATTTTTTTATAAGGGTATAAATTGACTAGTAAACGTAAGATGAAATTATTTATATGGGATAGACTTTCAGGATCATCACAACGGCGAGATACAAAAAACATTAAGAGATATTTGTTTGATACTTTATTTCTCTCTCTCTCTCTTTCATTTCATTTATAGTTTGAGTAAATATTGCAACTTACATCTTGCGTCGAGTTTTATTGACTTGTTTCGTCTCGAAAATCATAGCGATTTAAATCGGATTCAAGTATTTACGAGAAACAATTCGTCTCGAATTCCTCAGAGAACGCGCTTCTAAAATTCTGTATAATTTTACAAGCACTTTGTATAGTTGTCGAGAAAATCAACGCGACGTTCCGGATCGGCGCGCGAGCGGATTTCTTCGCTGGTGGAGCGTGATTTAATCGCCGATGGAAGAAGTTAGATGTCGTAATATGACTTTTTGTTCACGTACATTTGCAGCAACGGAGAGAGTGAGACAGTCTGAAGGCGAGGAAAAAAGGGCGAACGAATTCTCGGAACTTTCTACATTTGCGCGAACTTGAGGCAATTAAAGTTCGGCGGCGGTAACGTTCACCGTTAATCTTCACTCGCGCGACTTAAGACCGCCGCCGCGTCGTTGATTCGGGAAGCGTGAGATAATAGAGAAAGTTATGAAATGCTGCTCGAACGAGTATCAAGATAATACTCCATATTATCCACACGTTTCTCTTCTCCGGATGTAATATCGCATTTTGAATAAATTAAATCCTCACGAGACACATGTCCGTGACTTGTCAACCTCGTCCGCGAGGAAAAACACGAAGAGTCGATTACTCGTCTTCTGGTAATTGGTTCAATGGATCCACTTTGTGTGACACATCGACTACGATCCATTTGACGTCTCGGCGAACAACGAAAGACAAAGAGACAGTAAGAGAAAAAAAGATAGGAGTATTGTTTACACAGAAAAAATTAGTATCCACTTAAAACTAATATACTCAAATTAGCAATCATTGTTTCATATACACACAGTTAGAAATGTTGCGTACAAATGTCAAAACTTTCGTTACCTATTTTTTACTATTATTTTAATATAAAATTAACATATTAGCGATATATTATTTTCGTGATATTTTAATGTTACATTAATGTTAACTTAATAAACGTAACGTTTCTTGCATGTCACTTAGAAATGGAATTATTTTGAGTTCTGCTAACACGATTATTTAAAGAAATAACATTTCTTAAAGTCATTTTAATATTAACAAGAATTAAAGAACGAGTCTTCAAGTCATTGTAACTTTGATGTTTACAAAATATGTTTACAAAAGATATTTATATCCTCTTTAAAAAATATCTGATCTTTTTCGAATCAGTTTTATTTCTACACAATAATATCTACGTTTTATTATCCTGCTTTAATATAGTATAATCATTTATCTTTATAATGATAATTATAATCAATTATGTCGGCTTATTATTCTAATTGGGAAATAGCAGACATGGTCTTGCCAATGGAAATATTCTAGTTGCACAACGTCTCTACGCGAAAAAGTATCCGAATCGAAAATGTTTGTAATACAAAGATGTCAAACGTGTATAAAAATGAATGGTGGACATGTAGAATACTTTTGTAAATATCAAAGCAATAATAAAGTAATAATAATAATGGTAAGATACTCGTTCATATATTCACTGCGCGTGATTACAATAATCACAATGCACACAAATAATTTGCGCAAAACCAAAGAACATTTGTAACTCTGAAAAGATTGATTTTTTAAATATTTTCTATAAGAAGAGATATATAATTTTGTTACAAAAATTAAGTTTAAGAATTGTTAAGTTTTGAATTGTTCAATAATGTTATAATTTTATTTGTATATTATAGTAGTCTTATAAGAAATATAATAGGATTATTT
Organism: Odontomachus brunneus; assembly: GCF_010583005.1. NCBI lineage: Eukaryota > Metazoa > Arthropoda > Insecta > Hymenoptera > Formicidae > Odontomachus > Odontomachus brunneus. The sequence goes on from NW_022639567.1 coordinate 266,430, forward strand.
TGGTGATAATAATATATTTTGCTGACATTTAAAAACATCATATTCCCTCTCAATCCAATGTTTAATACTTTTTATTAATGAAAATTATTTTGAAATAATAAGAACACAGATTTTCCTTTATTGAATCATATGGAATATATTTTTGCAAATAATTTATTTTTGTTTAATGCGCTATGTTATCTCATTTAAAGAATAACATATCGAAAGATATTTTCTAAATAAGAATCTTTCTTTTTCAGTGTATTGATGTCTTGGGACATCATTCTCTCGAGCGCTGAAATAATATCCATAAACACATATCTACTTTCCAGATGCAGCATAGATTCTGATTAGAATGTCCAAATTTGTTCCAAAATTGCTTATCTCACTACGACACCAATTGGGAATTCTATTCTCGTCCCAAACATGAGTTTCCTGTCTAGAATCGAAACAGGAATACTATGGAAACTCGCACTATTTTTCAATCGGTAATGTCGGTATACCGTTATAATATCAAACAGAGAATTTTTATACCAATTCTATTGAATAGAAATATAAAATATTTTTAAAACACTTTAAGAGCATGTACTGAATAAATAAAATTATCTGGAAAGTCTTCACAGGTTTCATTCAATTGTAATATAACATAAAAACCACAAATAATACTGAGAAAACTTTGAGTTTTCCTACTTACAGCGCATATTTTTAAAACATTACATTTCTGACCATAATTATTTTGGGAAAATCAGGCTGGATTTCAATTAGATTTCAAGAAATTTTCTGTTCAGGTAGTGTAATGACAGAAATAAAAAGAAAAATAAAAGAATATAAATGAGAGAGAAAGAGAGAGAGAGAGAGGCAAATCGCGGAAAACGAATATGCAAATAAATTATCCTCGGATAATGGACGTAAAGAGCGATCGAAACGAGTGGACGCACAGCACCGAGCCGCATTGGGTCGACGTAATTCCGTGCGAAAGTTAATTAAAGTCGGCAGTGTGGTCGGGAGAACCACCGCTATCGATCCCGATCATGGCTATCACGAATCTGCGAGCTCGCGAAACGCTATTTCGGCACGGATGAAATTTTTGAACGAATACTACCCGATACGCTTTTTTGAGAGGACAAACTCTTAATTATTTTCTTTTTATATAATATTAACACATACCGCTCGGCAAACTATCGATGAAAAACGTGGCAATACAGTAACGTGAGCGCACGGTAGCGTGTTAATCGAGAATGTTTTGCGTCCGAGTTGCGCGTCCGATGAATAAAGACAGGGTGAAACCGGTTCTATAGCCGTTATTCGGCGTGTGTTTTGTCAACGAACGTCAGCGGAAAAACTACACGCAGCTGCCTCTGTATGTTTGTGGAATCCGTTTCTTCTTCATCTAATAAAAATATTCATTCGAAAAATGTCGCAATCGCTCGATTGTCTAAAGTTCCAATAACATTGAGCAACAAAAAATTTGGTTTAAAGTTTGACAAGTTATTTCTTACAAATCTTTGATTACTAAACGTGAATTTGAACGCAAAATGTCTCTATCACATCATTCCAAAAAGCAGTGAGAAAGATTAAGAGATAGAAGAGTTAATGAGAGATCCTGAAGTCGAAGACAAACCCCAAAAATGTCGACAACGTAGAAACGATCGTCATCAACACAATCACGCTATCCTTTTCGTATTTCTTGTACATATAGATCTTATGTGAATGTAGCTTTGTTTTACCATATTCAGCGGAAAATCTAATCACGCATATAGAAATCTTTCTGCAAACTTTTTCGATATTCTCAAGCTTCTAAATTCAGATGCAAAGATATAGCAATGTTTTTAAAAATTTTTCTGTTTGGAGTATCCAAGTTTTCGATATGTACAAGCTGCGGAACTTCTGGATTAGACAAATATTACACTAAGTGATAGCTTGAGATTTTATGTTTAAAATTGTTTTTTCGTTTTTGTCACATATTGAACAATGCTCCTATTTATTTTGACATGTACTTTCATTGCGTAGAAACATTTTTAATTCTATACAACCAATACGACGTAAACTTTGCAGAAAAATGTTAGTATTCTGTCGGTAAAACTTTCAGCTTCAATGTCCTTTAAATTCCTTTGATTGATACAATTTTGCGTAAGATCTTTCAGCATCCTTCTTTTGTTTATTTTTTAACGTACAGTACTAGTTTTAATCTTTAATTTGAGATTTCATAAAAAGTATAGCTCTACAATCTAGAAATAGAAGTTATTGAGAAGCAGAAATTGCTTTTTAGTACCCTCTAGGTTAATGAAATCCTCATGTGATAGAGACATTTTGTGTTTAGATACGTTCAGCAGTCAAAAACAGTTAGTATTCTCTATAGAAGAACATTATGACAGTTTATGAGGAGAAAGTTGATTAATCTCTACATAATAAATAAATCAATTTTTTATATTAATTGAATATTCTTGATCGAAATGCTACACTGAGAAAAGATAGTTAAAAATTTATTTATGGATATAAAGTTTATTTCTGTGAAATATATTTTTCTCTCAGTAAACTTAGTTATTTAATTAAGTGTAAATTAAGTGTAAATTTATATAGTTATTCAGAAGTATTTATATAGTTATTCAGAAATATTTTAAATATATTTGTTATAATAAACTTATGATATATTTGTGGATATATAAACTTATGATATATTTGTGGATATATAAACTTATGAAATACTTGGAACACAAGTAAAATTTTCTTGAGTACAGTATGTATTTTTCTTGCGTGGGCACAATATATCGGAATAGGCCAATTGTACTATACATACTTCTGTACTGCATATACTATACATAATTCTGTATAATTCATAATGCATATTCTATTCATAATATACAGAAGATTATAAAAATTTTACTGTAATTTTTACTACGATATTTCCTTCGTGTAGAAGGAAACGATCTGTCTTCAGCGGTGTACGAAGCTCAGCGACGCGATCGATTGGTGTAATTTATGAAGGCGTGACCGGCTGAGAACTGACGATATCGAAAATAAAAACGTTCGGCAAAATTTCGTTTCTTGTGTTTCCAACGCGCCCATAATCAAATGGATTATCAACAATAATCTTAATCAATATATAAATAATCATGCTCATTATACTGCCTTGAAATTCACATACATTTGTTTTCTTTTTATATATATTTTTTTGTCCGTTGACGATTTTGATTTTACCGGCGATGACGAAGTTGGGCAATCGCTCTTGATCACCGTTAGCTGGCTGCTCAAGTTGAGCGGGGTGAAGGCAAGTAACGTTGAGCTCAAAACCACTTTTCTGAACACGTACTCTTTATTCATTTGTTTGAACGACGCACGATAGACAAATCAATCGTTCGTGGGCATCGGACGTCGACTAACGCAATTTGACTTCCGGAGATCATCTTTCGGAACCGACGCCTGCAGTCCAATCCCGACGGAGATCTTGCCGAGGACGGATTCGCCCTCATTCGAACGGAGATCTTGCGTGTACAGAGCGACGGAGATTTTCCCGCGATGCAGGTAGCTGGGCGTGTATACAAATCAAACTTCGACGATCCACGATAATATACAAAGTTCACGACACTCAATCTTTCACTCGCTACAATGTCAATACGAAAAACGTTGCGGATTTAATGAATCCGCTTTAATAGATAGAAATAAAGGCGCTATTCCTTGCCCTATGTATAGATCGGAGTAGAGAACCTCTAGTACAGAGAATCGCCAACTTGGTCACGTGACCAGCTGATTGGCTGGCATAAACAAAAAAAGATTTAAAAAGATCTATTCAATAGTCTCATCAATTTGACCCTAGCTGGCGTCGTTAAGGTGAAGTCAAAGTCACCTTGAATTTTTTAAATGGAACACTATATATTATTATATATTCTTATAGCTTATCTCGAGAGCTTTCCAAAACACTATAATAAAATATTTTTTCGTTAAGAACTTTTCGAGTAATAACACTTAAAATTTCCAGCACTTTGACATAGAATACAAAATATTTATCTTTTGATTATCTTGCCTTAATGCTTTTTTGCACAGAATAATGAGACAAATTAATTGGCTTAAAAAAAGCACAAAACATTTTTTTATATTTATTAGGTAAAAAATTTTTGTTTTTTTTAAAGCCAATTTGTCTCATTATTCTGTGCAAAAAAGCATTATATATCGATTATCTTGCCTTAATGCTTTTTTACACAGAATAATGAGACAAATTAATTG
>NW_022639567.1:270639-271190 GCF_010583005.1 Odontomachus brunneus
TTATCTTTTGATTATCTTGCCTTAATGCTTTTTTGCACAGAATAATGAGACAAATTAATTGGCTTAAAAAAAGCACAAAACATTTTTTTATATTTATTAGGTAAAAAATTTTTGTTTTTTTTAAAGCCAATTTGTCTCATTATTCTGTGCAAAAAAGCATTATATATCGATTATCTTGCCTTAATGCTTTTTTACACAGAATAATGAGACAAATTAATTGGCTTAAAAAAAATTTTTTTTACATAATAAATATACAAAAATTTGTTGTGCTTTTTTTGCGACGCCGATGCAAAACCATATATATATACATATATATATATATATATATATATATATATATATATATATATACAGTGTGTCCCATAAGTTCAGCAACGGCAAGAAAACTCGGCGGGGGAGCATTTTAGAGAAAAATGTTTCCAATAAAAGTTGTAAGGCTTAAAAAGTCGCATTTAATGACAGTAGTTATTTGACCTAAGATGACGTCGCCAAGGTCAGGACAAGGTCAACTTTGCTTTTTTAGATAGAAATACATATTTTTTATTACAGCA
>NW_022639567.1:271259-271882 GCF_010583005.1 Odontomachus brunneus
ATATATATATATATATATATATATATATATATATATATATATATATGTGATTTTGCATCGGCGTCGCAAATCCATACATGTTTATGCCAGCCAATCGCAGAGTAGCTGAGTAGCTGGTCCAACATGACCAAGTTGGCGATTCTCTGTACTAGAGGTTCTCTAGATCGGAGAGATCATGAGTATCTCTAGCGAGAACGACGGGTCGCGGCTCAGCGGAGCGAGCGATCGTAAGGAGAGTCTTTCTGCTCTGCCGTTTATCGCGATTGAGACACGGTGGCTGCGCGACTTGCAGCGAATTGACGAGAATGTTGCACTTCTTGCAGTTTCCGGAGGGGTTTTTGCCCAATTTGCAAGAAATCGCTCTTCTGCGCGACTTGCAGAAGAACGTGTTACTCGATTCACACACGAATCTCACTCGCTTCTCACTCTTTTGTTCCAGTAATTCTCGCTGTTATAATCGGCGTACATGCTGACGTAGGAGCTTTTTCTTCCAGTTCATGGAAGAAGCTGATCCGTCGGCTTGCTGTCAGTTGAGCTATTTTCGACTTTCCTTAGCGAGCCTCGATCCCGCACTTTAGTTCTCTCTCTCTCTCTCTCTCTCTCTCTCTCTCTCTCTCTCTCTC
>NW_022639567.1:272266-273106 GCF_010583005.1 Odontomachus brunneus
CTCTCTCTCTCTCTCTCTCTCTCTCTCCAGCGATTCGATTCATGCTTCGCGCACGTGACTCGGATGTACGAATATTCGAGAATCTCGTTGTATGTTGATGAACCAGGCAATGACAAGTTCGCTTTCGATGTTTCAAGTTAGATATCGAGAAAATTCTAGCATAGCCTTCGCTTCTTGAATTCCGAACACTTTTATATATTTATTTTCCTCTTTTTCTTCAAATGCATAACAAGTGCAGCGATCATCTGACGTAGATATAACCGTACAGTAGCTTCACACGACACCGATTTACTCCCGAAATAATCACCGCCTTTAACGGCACGAAGGAAATTCTTCGTGTGAAACCTTCACACCCGCCGTGCACGCGCGCGACTCGAATTTTCAAAAGTTCTACGTATATCTTTCTCGTTTAAAGCAGCGGCTCTTTCATGGAGCAATCAACAAAGTTTCTAGCGTCTCAGCCACGACTGATTTATGACAGCCGGCAAATTCCGGTAAGGATGATACATTTTTCAACAGTGTGTCTATATAGTATATAGACACTGCAGTGTATTATTGTATTATAGTGTATATACTATATAGTATATATATTATACATATATATGTATACAAGTATGAATGCCTACGCGCGCCATATATTTTTATATTTAAAATATTTCCGGATATTTTTATATTTAGAATATTCTCTTCTAGTATACTTTCTGCGAGTTGCGTATCTGTTGGCAGTACGAACGGTTGAGCTACGAGGGTGGTCTGAAAAGTTTCCGACCTAACAAAGATACAAGTCATTTTTTCTGAAAATTGTTTTTTATTTTTCAACATAGTCTCCTTGTAAATCTA
>NW_022639567.1:273116-310623 GCF_010583005.1 Odontomachus brunneus
GTGCTGCGAAATACATATGGAAAAAATATAAAATTACAGAAAAAATATAAAATTACGAAGAAAATATTAAATATTAAATGACGTTAAAATTATATTTGTTTTTATAATCCTATATAGACAGATATACGTAAATTTAGCAGGAACTTTATTAATCGATTTGTAAAGGTTGCATCCCTTATGAGTGGCACTCATATTTGGTCTCATAGAATGGTAAAATGTAAATACGAATGAAATACGAAAAAATATATGATAATTTGTTCCAAATAATGTGAAATATAATATGAAAATCTAAATGTATCTTTTAATAAAAAATTTGTTACCTCATCAATACAACAAAAAATTTAAATTATCATATAATATAAATTTAATGATTAATTCATTACAGTATATTTGTTTCATAAATGTAATTAAAAGAATTGTAAAATTTTCGTTATTGATTGTTTCATGTCGTGTTAATCATGAAAGTCTATCTGATATGTTTCTATCTATTATGTTTCCTGTATAACTGTATAATACACTGAAATTGTAATATAATTTATTAAAGAAATATGACTTGTTAAAAAATTTATTTTATGGTAATGTGTTGAGTTATTATATACATTTGAGATATATATCATTTCTAAGTTTTAAAGTAATATATATAACCTAAAATATATTTAGAACGATAAAAGTATTCTGAAAGATAAATTGTGAGTTGCGCACAATTTCATTATATATATAAATTATTACAATATTTTTCATTATTGAGTATTAATCTTTTTGCATTTCTTTCACACTTAAATAAGACTTTAAGTATATAATTAGCATTATTTCAATGAATTTTCGATATAATAAAAAATTATTCTTCACTACCTAAAAGTTGGATTTTTAGCAAAGTTTAAATAACTATATTTTATTGAAAACATAATACTTCAAAGTGTGCGAAAATTTAAATTCAAAATGGCGGATTCAAGATGGTAGTTATGAAATGCTGAAATATATTCGATATATTCAAAATAAAAGTTTGAAGCGTGTTTTTTTTCTGAATATTAATTATAATTTAAATGTAAGAATTTCGAATCAAGATAATATATATATATATATATATATATATATATATATATATATATATATATATATATATATATATATATATATAACCACCATCTTAAATCCGCCATTTTGAATTTCAATTTTGATAATTGATTTGAAATTAGCGCCCCCAAAAACATATAGAACCGTCTCCATATAAAACACATCTCTTCTGGGAAAATCGGAAGCACAAAAGGGTTAACAGAAAATATTTTGCAACGTAAAGTTAAACGTACATAATATTTTTAAGCAAATATATTATCATTTCTATCATAGTTCTATATGATCTGAGATTGCAAAAATTTTATTGTAGTTTTATTTTATTGTAGTTTTATTTTTATTTTATGGTAATGCTTACTATAATATTTTCTCCCTGTAGAGAACAAAACGTTTAATATCCGACACCCAGCTTATTTTCCGCATTCTTGCGCGGATTTTGTCAAAGGACGGATTTTGCCCATCGGTCTTCAAGAAAGACGATGGACTTAACTCGGAACGGAAACGGAATGCAATCGTCGACACAGCCGGAGACACCGACAGAATCGCAGGCGCCGTGACACGACGATATCGAATCGGAAATCACAAACATCGGTGAGCGTGTCGCATGTTTACAACTGCATAACATATTAATTAATGTGTCAGGAAACGTAAGTGCTCCTGGCTTCATTGAATATTCATTTGTCTTTCGCCTATTAACGAAAAGCGGATGTTAAACGATGGGGAAGCGAGTCCGCGCGGTGAGGAGGATCTCTCTTTCTCGCTCTTTTGCAAGAGGAACAACAGAGAAGACGGTGGAATTTTCAACGGCTCGGCCAACTCTAGATTGAAATATGCTTCGCAAACGGACTGGAAATTCCATTTAGTATACCGCCGCCTGTCGCGCCAAGTCAAGTTCCATGACCTTCGAGTTCCGTCTATTTTCCTTTTCTCTCTCTCTCTCTCTCTTGCCACATAAAACATTGCCAACAACGAGTCATTATGCCGGCATCGATCGCGTGCCTTTTATAATAGGCGCGCTGTTTTCCTACCGTTTATTTTCGCCGATCGTTCCATGTAAGCGAACCCCGCGTGTAAGTGCGATTTCGATTCCGCGGTGTCCCACATTAACAATTCGTAATTATACGTCATTACCGCGTGCCGGACTAATTACAATTTTCAATTACCGAAATAATCCGTTCGGCAGCGGAAACGTAATTGCATGCACACACGCGCGCATGTGTGTTACGCATACACACGCAAATCGGAATCTTTGTGTATAAGCCAATTATAATTCAAACTCGATTTGTGTAAAAAGATTCGGCTGGTACGTGAAATTTCAGATTCTTGTTCCGCCATCGGCATCCCGGATTCTGAAATCATTTCATTTTACGAGAACGATATTTTAACGTATATCTTAGCACGTTCCATGCTGGACCGATTTTCGAACTCTCTGTTCACGCTGCATGACACATCGCACCCAATCCACTGAGAGAAATTATACAATAAAAAGTTAACCAACGGATATTTCCGATCAATATACTGATGCATTGTTGTAACCGATTAGAAAGCATCCGATGAGAAATATCAATTCATAATTTTTTGATCGATTTGTCTGATAAAATGCCATTATAATCGGAAGTATCCGGTTAAATTTAATCGGATATTTTGATGGGATATAAAAATTCATTGGTATTTTGATCGGAAATATCTGTTTATTTTTTGTAATTTCTTTCAATGCATGTTATGGAGACTAACAGTTTTGCTTATGACATGCCTTATAATATTTATAAGATTGCAAAAATCATAATTATCGGAAAAAATGTAGAGTTTAAGATGCACTATAGAACAAAATAAAAATTTTTGTTTTAACAAATTATCGTAATAACACATAGTTTAATACGTTGCCTGCCGTGTGAGTATACGTTTACGTAACATTTTTTTAATGATGTTAAGATTAACTTTAAATAAAACATTTTATTTCAAATATTATTAATATTATTGTTTGTTATACATTTTTTATAATCGCAAAGACATATTGCGATATTTTTTTTTATTAAAACATAGTAAACATAAATACGGCTTGTCAGAAAAATCATCATAGAACGTCAGTACTTTTATAGTATAATTTTTAGCTGATTGCCTGCTGATTTTGTTAAGCTTTTTAATAATTATTTTGATAAAAACAGAAAAAAAGAAAATCGAAAAACTAATCGTTACGTGGGGCGTGGACGACTCACGGTATGGTAACACTGCAAGATATTTAAACATTAATATATGATTTTACAAAATATTTTATGGAAAATTGCCATTTCATAGCAATTTTCAAACGACATAAATGAAAAGTTCAGAGTGGATTGCATGAGATCCACGTAGTATAGAACATGTTAAAGCAGCCCGAATCGAAATGTTAGACCTATGTTAAACCTTGAATTCTACAACGCAGTGGGAGCTAAGTTAGCAAAAGTTTAATTTTACAGTTAAAGTTTAATGATACAATTTACTCCTATTTTGACTCTGATAATGTCCAAAATTTTCCTTTTCACTTTCTTTAGCGTCAAAATAAGTGCTGGAAGAGTGAGATTGAAAAAATAATAAAAAAACTTCGATTTGGGTAGGTTAAATAGAATCACAAAAGATTGATGAAGATTTCAGAATATCAAGATAGATGTTGAATGGAATAGTAAGGCTGAAAATAGGATAAAAATTTCGACTCGAAAGGCTATGGTCAAATTAGGTCAAGGATTGTATAGGAAAAATATCTGTGTTCTAAAAGAAACATTTTAGGAAATTCTTTTTCCAATATTTTTCTCATATTAAATATTAAGTCGGCCTGAAATATTTCGCTATTTTTCTATTAAATTCTCGTAGGAAGTTTGGTATTGGAAGCGAAATACAAAGCTCTCGTTAGATGTTTAAAAAAATTCCCAATCAATGTTATTCACTTTATCCGTCAAAATTCAGACTCAATTCCAGTAAGTTTAGCATTTTAATTAAAAATATTAAATTAAACAAAAAGTTCGGTTTGCATACTATATACAGACAAACCAGCTTTCGCTTCGATAAAGTTTTATAATATTTTTGTAAAAAGAATAAATTTTTCTTCTGAGTATATGGTAATGAGCTTTTCTAAAAGTTACAATGCTTATATTTTAAGACTATTATCAACAAAATATTCTTTGTTGAAGATAATTACTTTAAAGAAGAAAAATAAACTGAATAATCGTTTTTTTCGAAATATTCTTGTTTGTATTAAAAAGTAAAAGTCCAGATCGAATGTCTAAAAAAATACCAAATCGACGTTTTATTCGAGTGTAAAAATTATTAATTTTTTCGCGAAATCGAATAATTTCACATTCTTTATTTTACTTGACAGACACCGTTTTATTCCATATGTTTTTTATCTCTTCTTTATTCTCATTCTTCTATGTATTACACATCTTTTCACTCTTACAGGGACGCAACCCTGGAGTAATAATAAACGCAATCAATCAACGCGACAAACCTTTTGCACTATCTATGCATAAATGAAATACATGGCCAAAACTCGACCCTTGGGTCATCTTGACCCGGTTTCTCCAACTACGATGCTACGATTCTAATACATGCGTATATGGTCGATCATACAGGGTGTCCAGTAACTCACGGAGGAGTGAGTGAAGAGTGTATAGATAGATTAGGTTAAACAGAACAAAAATTCCTCTACCATTTTGCGAACAACCACGTCAAATTTGGAATTATTAATAAAAAAAAATTCGCGAATGATCACAGTAGATAAACTGTAATGGTGATATTTACCACTGTATGCTTATATATTAGGCCAAACCGAACAAAAGAATCCTCTACCATTTTCCAAATGACCACGTAAATACTTAGTTATTAATTAAAAAAGATTGGTACATTATTGCGCGTAACTGTTGCTTTAACACCAAATTGCTTTAATTAATAACTGAACATGTACGTAATCATTTGGAAAATGGTAGAGGACTTTTTTATTCAGTTTGACTTGATGTACAAGCATACAGCGGCAGACGTCACCATTACAGCTCACTTGCCGTATAGCGTGTAATTATTCACGAATCTTCTTTGATTAATAACTTAGAATTTTATGTGTTATTCGCAAAATGGTAGAGGAATTTTTTGTTCAGTTCGACTTAATACAGGACGGCTCCTCTGTAAGTTATTGGACACCCTGTATAGACTCTATACTCACTTCAAGTTATTGTGCCGACCTTTGTATGACGATTATGCGATTAGTTACACTTTTCAACAGACTTCGCTATTTTTTCCGCGCACGATAGCTCGCGCGGTTCGCAGTAAGGTATAATCTTGTGACGTACTACCTATAACGCCACGTTTTGTTGGCAACTGTCACCGACAACTTCCAATTACCTCGTGCGCAGTTAGTATTGCATTGCACGTGGCCGGACAGATCTGTTTTTAAGCGAACGCGCGCGTGCACTCGACTCTACCGGGTGATACTTCGAGCGCATTAAAAGCACGTGCTGATCTCGCTTGAAAACCGAAAGACGTCCTGCAATTTCGCGGCTCGCGAATTCTCGACGCGACGCTCGCGGTTTGTTCTTTGCGCAGCTGTATTCTTTCTTCGGACTTTCTTGCTCGGACTCGGAAACGATATGATGCTAGCTCGCACCTCGAAGAGATGTAGAAAGGAGGAAACGAGCAGGATACAGGCAAAACACTCGGGAGGAACACGATCTTTGTGTTTTGATTGCGACCAACTCGTGAAATATAAACTCGCACGATCCTTGTGAATTATCATAATGGACTGGAGAAGAAGCTGTCTCTTGTTCACGCGCATTAACATTATCCAGGAATAGACTTGTCGCTATTCACAAATTATGTTTATCTTTTCGTGCTTGATGTACTTTCTGCTTTCCTACCGCATTTACGCGAAGTAGTTGTCGCACGATTATGTAACTCAGCTGTTTATTTTCTTTTTTAACGTAGAGTACATGACCTCGCGCTTTTTGTATGCTATCAAGTCTGCATGCCTGTGAAAACATCGCGTTTGCTTGTGCATATATTTATAGTCTGCGGCGACATTATGAGCAGAGGAGACCGAGTCTAGATGCTAGATCCCAGGGGTATGTTGCACATGCGGTTTTTTTTAGTATTTATCTTGAGAGGAATAGGGGACATGCAAAATTGCGAAATGTACTTTTAAAACACAGACACTTTTCCCTGAATTTTATCAAAATTAAAATAATAAAATTAAAATAAATTACAATGTGTGTGTGTGTGTGTGTTAGAAAATATAAAAATAAATTTGGTAGTATAACACAAAATAGATTTTCAAGTTTCTTGAGAAATTTTGTATTAATATTCTCCATTGTAAGTAAATGAAGTTGAACGACGTGTTACTAGCTTAGAATCAAGTTTCTTGCAAATGTATGGTCTCAAACAATAAAAATAATTTTCATTTATAAAATGTTTGAAATCGAGTATATGGGCGGGGGAAGTGAAGTTGGTTCAAGAGTCGGCAAGAGGGCTGTAGAGACCTCTCGCGGAGATCCAGAACCAGGATACATATTTTATACATAGCCTTCTTGCGCTACGGGCAATTGAACCCGCCATCAGGACAAGATGGCCACGTTACTGCACGTTTTAGTTATTACAAAACAATATATACAGTTATTTTAGTTATTACAAAACAATATATACAGTTAACAGAATCGTGGCATTAATACATATGCATTAATACACATGAAAAAAACCTCTATCATGTTTGTACAGTCAGTCACAATTATTATATTATTAACAATTATTATATTATTTCTATTTTTCTATTACAATTATTTGTCGGAGAAATTGTAATTTTGAAATTCTGAAGTATGGGACATCTAGCCCCCGGCCTAGAAATGAGAGATTTCCACGCGTTTAGAGAGAGAGCATTTAGTGTCGTTATATTTAAATTTCCGTCTATTTCATCTTCCGAGTGAAAACCTTGCTAAGTAATTAATCTCTGTATTAATAGTTATTATTTGAAATTTGTTCAAGTAAGATACTCAGATTTAAATTTAAAGTTCGATGAGAATTTTCTCGTTGAATCAAAATTATAGGCATAAATGTCACATATATAATTCAACGTGAGTCTAACTCTGAATAAGATCTGATGTAAGTCATCTCATGTAAGTCAAGTATCAAGTGACAACTATTAATACGAAGCTAAATCTGGGTATCTCATGGAGGCTAATTCAGATCTGGATATCTCATGTGAGACAAATCTCAAGTAACGACAGTTAAAGTTGAGGCGATAATCCTCAAATCCTTGTTTCCTGCTGCCGCGATAATCAATTTTTTTAGATCAAGAAAGAACAATAATATTCGAAAATTTATATTTAAATTTATTAATAAGATTACTAAATATAAATATACGTTTAAATTTAATATATGTAATTAAGCAATATTTGCAAACAAAAAAATTTATTATTTTTTATGTAGAAATAAAGTCATAATTAGTAAATAGTGTCTTAATAATCGTATCACGGACCAAATTTCTTATTTTCAAACAATTGAATTATTGGTTCATTTTACGTAAGAAGTTAAAATTAACTTCTATTTTATTTTATATTTTATAAAAAGTACTAAAACAAAAATAAAAATATTCTAGTTTGAGAGACTATAACACTATTTTATAAGAAATATTTTCCATTTTCTTGGTTGAACTGTTGTATAAATGTAAATTATGTAAACTAGGGAGACTGCAGACTCGAAGCGATAATCAACACTTATTTGATCTTATTTCAGAAACAAAAAAATTATAAATTTCTTTATTTAATGAACAAATATTTAAATATTACTTGTATAATATATATATATATATATATATATATATATATATATATATATATATATATATATATATATATATAGTGTTGCCCTGAGAAATTTACTTAATTTATTTCCTTAATACAGATTTAAGATGTCTTAAGTATTTTTTTGGGAAACAAATGTCTTATCTTTATCGCCTTAATCGTGGTAAAAAAAAAAATCAGACACTAACGAAGATTCGTGTTTAACACATAATAAAAGAGATAAGAATCGAGTTTAAAAATAAATCTTCACTGCTACCATGTAAAAAATATTGTCAAAGCGATCCCTAGGCCGCTAAATTGTCATTCGGTTCTACCTTTCGAAATCGCGCGTTTCGTCAAGTAACAAAAAGAAGTCAATTATAAACGAACAATGTTGCCTTCAGTGTGGCTCTCTTACCGTGCATGCTTCAACGAGCACCACTAATTGAGTGGACTATCATCTAGTTAGGGCGATAATAATCGCGAGTTCTGAAACGCAAATCCGTGGGGACTTGTTTCCGCGAGGTTATTTGCTTGGTCTCGAGTAGAACCATCTCCATTGTATACTCTCTGAGAATGCGAAAGCTTGTCAAATATTATCTATAATATTACAAACTGATAAACAGCGTCCGGTAGAGTTTGGCCAGCAAACATTAGAAAACAGATAAACACTTTGGTATTTCAACGCAACGTAAAATTCTTTATTAAGATGTCAATCAGTGAGTTTCATTTGCGCCGTGCGTTTGTACACATTAATTATACATAACGCACAAAAGCGCGCAGAATAAAATGCATTAAAATTATAGACTCGAGGCCAAAGAAAAACACAATGATCGGATGCGAAAATAACGAATTCTCGGTTGCTGACGAGAGAAAGAGAGAGAGAGTTCAGTAGAGCGAATTGAAGCGGCTATGGAGACGAGGTGGTTGAAGTTTTTAATTTACATCGTTCTTCAAATCTATTCAACTGCTCGCCGCTGTGTACCACAAGCGTACAAAGAGTAAAGAGAAAGTTTGAGAACCCCTGGTCTGCAAGATTCTCAATGCCAAGGCAATCGGGTTTCACAATTTCGCCAACGGGCATTGAGATTATTGCGCGGTGATTCGATTTAGCTGTGGATAAGCCGAACCCTGGTAGAAATTTAACGCAATTTTCTGACAGTTGCTGGACAGTTATGTCAACTTCTGCTACTAAAAAGTGAAACTACTTGGGATCCCAATCAAGACAACGATTTTCTTGCAGTTGCTGCCCACGGAGGATGCGCAAAATCTGAACCGATTTACTAAACGAAGGCAGAACAGAAAATGGATAAAAAACTATTCAATTCATTAATAGTCAAGTCTGTTGATCATAAAATGGACAGTTCGCCCTAATAGTATTTCATTTCTTGCGCATACTTTCTAATTGAAAATTTCAATGCTAATGCGAGTTACAGCGCAGGAATCTTTGACGTGTAATATTGAATAAGTGCAAAAGTTTTGATGAGTTTTTCAAGAATGTCGTAACTGATCCAATTTTATAACAGTATCTACAAATATGCAGAGTATATTATACAAGGTGTTTCAGAACTACCTTAGGAGTTCTCGTGAAGGTATAGTACGCATTAAAGTGAACATAAAAGTCCTATATCATTTTACGATATTCACAATAATTATCAAGATATTAAAGATTTGTGAATAATCATGAGAGATATAGTAGATGAACTGCAGTGGCGATATCTGCCGTCGTTTGTACAACATTATGTCAAACTAAATAAAAAAGTCCTCCACATTTTTCCTAACTTTGTAGATTTTTAGTTATTAATTAGATAACATTAATATATTATCGCGAACGACCATTCGCCAATCTTCTTCAATTAATAATTAAAAATCTACAAAGTTATTAGAAAAATTATAGAGGACTTTTTTGTTCAGTTTAACCTAATGTACAAACAGACGATAGCAGACGTCGCCACTATAGTTCATCTGTCATATCTCGCGTGATCATTCACAAATCTTCTTTAATTAATATTTCGATAATTATTGTGAATATCACAAAATAGTATAGGACTTTTATATTCATTTCAATCCGTACTATGCCTTCACGAAAGTTTCGAAGGTCGTTCTGGGACAACCTTATACCGTTGGAAAGTTCATGCTTTTAGCTGTCGTTGTAAACAAGAATTGGTTTAAGAATTAGGTCAGTTTAGTTGTCTTGAAATAAAATTGAAAATGAATATTAATGGAGTTCATTTGCGTGTAATTATGATATACAAGTTTCTGAGAAGAATAAACATTTCGAATACCGTAAAAAAATATTTGCGATGTGTTTGGAGAGCATCGGCTATACCGATTCTAATCTGCGAGAGATCGTTCGCAAAATTTAAACAGAGTAATTTTAACCTTGAAAATCAGCTACGCTTCAATTTTCAATATTAATAACGACACTGTGCGCAATATAGTGGACATCAATTCACGAATTTCAACACAAAAGATTGCTCAGAGGCTAAACGTCGACAGATCGATCGCATTTCGGCATTTGAAAAAACTGGGTTAAAACTTAGAGCTCGATATTTGGATGCCACATAATGTGATAGAAAAAAGTAAAATAGACCGACTTTCTGCGGTCAATTTCTTGCTTGGTTGCTGAAGAAGTGACGGGATTGGTGACGGGAGACAAAAAATAGATCCAATATTGAATGGAAACAGACTTGAAGGCAGAACAATGAACGCGGTCAGTCTATGCCAAAAGCCGGTTCGCATTCTTGAAAGATTATGCCGTTTGTATGATGGAATTGCAAAGGTGTGGTCTTTTATGATCCATACAGCACATATTTTCAAAGCACGTTCTAAAAACGTTCTAAGGACATTCATACATTCTAAGAACGTAAAATAACAAAACAATGTTTTTTTATTTTTAAACGAGAAGCGTCCATCTTTTATTATAGAAGCATACTAATGTTACCAAAACGTAAAAGATAATAGAAAATAATGAGGATTACTTGGTAGGATGAATAAATAGTTTTTAATAAAATCACTTGATCCATTTTTCTATCACGAAATCCATTATGGCAGTTTCCATTTGTATCATTATCATCAGAATAGTCTAATGTGTTTTTATTGCAATGAAATTCTGTGTTATTAACATACACTCCATTTATCTTTTGTTCACTTGCATTTCTAATCTTGATTGTTGTCTTTGCCACAAAACTTAGTATTGTCAAATACCTTATTTCCTCTAATTCCCCTTTCTTTCGCTCTATGTTTTTCTATACATTCACTCATTGTTAACGCAATTTTAATCTTTTTAACAATATAAATAAACAATATAAGTAAAAAAATATGTTTTAAATTTATTCACTATAGATATTATAACATATAAGTGCACATTATACTGAGAGAAAAATGTTTAGTATTTGTAACTATAATCATATAGAAAAATAATTACTATAAATTATGATCAAGACAACCATTTTTTAGTCAATTGTACTATAATTTTAATGATAATAAATTTATATACATGTTATTACTACTATTTTCCTGTTAGAACAATAAAAAAATATTTAGGCTCAATTTGACTACAACCATATCTCTCGATTGTTCCAATATGAAGATAGTATAGTAATATATATATATACAACATTATCATTAACAATTATAGTATAATTGACTAAAAAATGGTTGTGACCATAATTTATAGTAATTATTTCTCTGTATGGTTACAGTTACAAATATCAAATATTTTTTCTTTCAATGTATAAAACTGAGTTAATATTAGATATTGTGTCTTGAAAAGAGAATCAGCCCACGTATTGTACAGGAAACTGCTTCAACCGCTCTATCAAATTCTTATTTAGTTCCTACGCAATATTTCTACAACTACCAATGACAGAATGTATTAATATTAGATAATAACTAGACAAATGTGTACGCAAAACGTATATATTTTTATCAGGGCAGCTTTTGTCGTAACTATCGCCGACTGGCGATTTTCGTGACGCAAAAAGGGATCATCCGTTATATCCGTATTATTGTGCAAGCGAGTCTCGTCGCTGCTCGGAAAAATAAGAATGACGTCGCCGGGATAATGTGCCAGACTACGTTGTGACTATGTAAACACATGATAATCACAACGATAACGCGACGCTTCGGTGCGATGTCATGTACCGCCCTTTGTAATATTCCGCTCGTTCTCCCCTATCGGAATATAAAAATTTCTAATAATTGCACACGTTTTCATATATTCAGGTATTTTTATTTAAGATAAAAATACCAATATCCCCCGACATGTATTATTTATAATTATTATTAATTTTTATATTAAATATATAAATATATATTAAATATATATACTTTATATATATATATATATATATATATATATACTATATATTTTTTATGTTGAAAGTTTAAAATATTCATATTTAAAGACTGAAACAATAAAAATGTTCAGAATGTTATGTTCAGAAATGTATGACATCTTAAACATTTGTAAATAGTCATGTTTTTCATTATTTTCAAATCAATGTTAAAAACTCATTGTGTAATTGTTCTTCATATATTTCTCGGTTTCAAAAATTTTTTTTTTATTTACGTATATTTTATACGTTTTATTATATTATATTATATTCTACGTATATTTAATATACGTATTGTTTTAAAAAAAATATCACAGAGAGTTACACTGTAATTAATATATCGTGTTAACTGAATTTGCGCAAAATGAAGCAAGAAATAGTAGATTGACGCAACACACCGCAACATGTTTCCTTGTCTTAGTAAAAAATGAACTGCCGTACTTTAGAATCGAGATATGTCGTTTCCACAGAATGTCAGAGTTATGCAACGAACGATAAAATCGAAATAAGAGATTAATCGCATATCTACCACTAGATAATCGCAAGACGATGTGCTCGGTTTTTACGTTAAAGTAAAGAGGAATTTTACTCAATTACATGAAACATCTAAATAATTATTCAACTGAGCAGAGCAAAAAATTCTTTTCAACCATATTTCAGAAATGTGATTTTCCGAATTTCGTTGAATCAATTTGTAGCTCTCATTGAGTTGCGTGCAAAAATTTCGAACGTGTATTAACAGAAAACTTTATTTCAACTTATCTACGCAAATTTTCATAGATTAAATTCGGCAACGGACAATTAAGACTTTAGAATATTTACCGTGAAACTTTTGATGATGATGTCAGAAGCGAAGGAACGCTCAAAATTTTTGCGTGTCATTTCCAAATAAAAAGATATTTGTATGAAAGGACACTACTGATTTGCAAGCATACTTGCAAAATACCCCTATAAAACCTCTATAAAACTATCCTTTTCCCTCGCAAGTCGTAAAATTAAGGTGACAAGCAACCTTTCTCTTTAGTCTACTTTTCTTCATGAGTTTGCAACGTTCATTTTACGACTATTTATTGACTATTAAGAGAAAAGGATAGTTTCGGAGCATTTTACAACTGTGCTCAAGATATCTCAAATCGTTCATACAAATATCTTTTTGTTTGGGAACGACATGCAAGAATTTTCAGTATCGTTTCTCGCTTTTGACATCACAATCCAATATGGCTGCAGCGAGTATTCAGAAGCCTTGAATTGTCAAGGACTGCGTTCCGTACACGCATATGCGCGTATTTATCTACAATATACGTAACAGGAACTGTAGATAAATACGTGCATATGCGTGTTACGAAACGCAGTCAAGCTCTCATATACATATCGACGTTCCGATCTGAATCAATTTTGAAATATCGACATTGATCATTTGATATTCGATATTTTGTATCAATACTTTGAATTTCATTATCTTAGCGTATTGATTAAAAAATCTAAATATCAATTAATTCGATACGAACCAAAGCACAATTTGACTGCGTTCAGAAAAAGTTGTTTTGCAACTGTTAAAAATTTATGAATTTGATTAGTACATTATTTTAATTTTAGCTGAATCTAAGGGCGGTATTTATAGAATACGATCCACTCGAAGCTACAAAAGTTTTGAAGCGTATAATGGATGACTATGATTAGTCTATACGACGCTTCGGAACATTGGCAGCATCAAATGGAATTCTACTCAGATCTTATATTTAGAATTGTCCGAAGTTCATCTTCCAACGTACAGTTGATTTCACTGACTACAGGGTATCTAAAAATAAACTTAAAACGATCTTAAATACAAGACTATGAATACTGGCCTAAGAGTATACACCAATCAGATTCATCCCGAGTCGACTAACCCAGATTCACTCGAATACGCTAGAACAAGATTTGTTCGCGTTGCTTACACTTTTGACACTTTTACACCTAATGTCCGTTGCATATCAGACGCGATGAGCGGAATCCAATGAGAGTTCTTTCTAAAATGAAGCTCGTGTACAACGGATATTAAGTGTGAAAAGTGCAAACAACGCGAACAAACAACTTAAGGACTCGTGTCAAGATATAACGATATTCACTAATATCGATAAATTTTTAATATATCAATATATTAGTGTATCGATACTATTTATAACCTTATATTTGAGACCGTCTTAAGTTTATCTTTATGATGTACGGATCATTTCATTGGCTAGGGAATATCTGGACGATCTTACAGCATGTTCGACTAGACTTGAGTCAATCAATTCGGAGTCGATTAATGACGTCATAAGTTTTCACTAGCCAATCACAAAATTTATACGAAAATATTCGATCAATGAACTTGGATTTAATAACCCAGAGTCGATTAACCCAGGTTCAATCTCGCTATTAAATATAAGATCCGATCATGAATACCGATTCGTATCGATACAAAATATCGATACTTTATACTCTTTCGTGCATATCTAATATTGATGCAAAAAATTTCTTATTTTATTAAATTCTCGTAGAATATTTAGATATTAAAAGAATAACAAAATATCGTTATAAGATACCAAATCGTTATTTATTTTATTCGTGTATACATCTTTTATTTAAGAGGGCGTATTAAGTAATTAAAAGATAATTAATCCTCCAAATTGGATAATTTCATATTTTTTATCTTATTTAGTAAACATATTTATTTTATTTGACATGTTTTTATTAAACGATATAAAAACATACCAAGCCGATGTTTATTTTACTTAAAAAAATTATTAATCCCTCGGAACTGGAGATGATTTAATTTTTTACTTTGAAAGAAAAAATATAAAATAATAAATAATTATTTGGTGGTTACTAATAACATATTTATTTATGCTAATATAGAATATTTTTCATATAAAAAAATATACATTTTCTTAAAACCTTAAGGAAATCTTAGCTTTTCATGAAAGCAATTGTTTGCTCTAATTAAATAAAACAATTTAAATGTAAGTAAAGAAATATATATATATATATATATATATATATATATATATATATATGAATACACACACACACCTATGTATACATATATATACATATATATGTACACACACACACACACAGACACACACACATAAATAAGAAATACTTACAATTTCTTAAATATTTTTTCTCTCAGTGTATTTTACATGACAAGCGCGATAAACTTTTGCCATCGATCTAATACAGTCAAGAAAAATCAAGCAAGCCGATAAGAGCAAAGTATCAGCAAATCTGAGCGTTTGTCTTGAATAATTGCTTTGGTGTCTGCAACTGATATCTCACGTTGGCTCTTACCGGCTCTATTCACTCTTGATTCGGCGACAATTCATTCATGCCATATGATTAATTGACACAACGTGACCGTAGCGGGCGAGATCAAGGCAAATAAAGAGTGAGACACGACTTACCGCCGGTTTTCAGATCAACGCCGTCTTGTATGGGGACGAGCCACAAGGGGAAGATACCCGTGAGGCCGACCATGGTGCTGCCCAACAACGAGAACACCCATGGCCGATAAACGAAGAGATCGAGATCGTGCCACGGCCACGTCGTGTCCAGCCCCTCGTAAACGTCGTGCAGGGTGTCGAGCACGTCCGTACAGTTGCAGTCGATGCACGCGTCCGCTACCGCGGCCGCCATGTTTGTTGTCGCGTGCTGCACCGAGCCTCCTGTCAAAATCGCGTCTATCACACGCGATTCACAACGGCTAACACGCGACCGCCGCTGTTAATGGCGAGGAATCTGGTGACGATCGCCTTTCGTCGACGGAGATGGCCCGTCAGTCTGAGAAAGAAAGAGAGACGGAGAGTTCGCTCTTAGCTGTAGATAACCTCGTTGTCTTCAGCGTTACAACGACAGCGGATCCTGCTTGTCGGGACTAGTACAGTGCGCACACCTCGTGGAAGACGATGTTATCACGACGACGTGCTCGAAGACATGTGTCGCTGCCTAGATTACGCGCAAGCGGAGAGAAGGAGTTTCCGATACATCGGTCCTGTCGTCAACGTGGACATTCGGCCGCGTGTCGCGCACTCGTCCGGAGGAGAATCTCTCTGTTATGTTGCGTTATGTCGCGATGTCGATGTAGAGACAACGACCGCCGAGCGACCGGCTAGCCTACACTGAGGACTGAGCGCGGACGCTTGGAATCAGGACGTCGTCGTCGTCGTCCTCGCCGCCACTTCGTCGACCAGCTCGCGCTCGTCGTGCTATCTCATACCGCCGTGACGACGCACGTACGAGGCCACCGCCGTCCTGATGAGCCGAATGCCATGCGACCGCGATCTCGAAGACGCGCGGAGATCGTCGTCGCGCCTGCTGCACCACCCTCTCGCTCTGCTTCCGCTCTGTTCTCCGCGTTTCTCTTCTCACGATCAGTTCAACGCTTCGTTTGTGTCGTGCGCGCGTGTGTGTGTACAAGTGTTGTGAAATCGCTCCCTTCGTTGAGACTCTACTAACGCACACGGTAACTGAACGACTGATGCGCGCCGCGCCGTGTGCGGCGGCTTTTATAACCGCGACGCCACGTTGCCTTGCCGTAGGCGAAAGCGAGAGCGAGAGCGAGCGAACGACACGAGGCAGGACGAAAGGAGACAGACGCGCGCGGATGTTGTCGAGGCCGGCTGCAGGAGGGCGGTAAAAGGCGACGTCATTGTGACGTGAGGGTTAGTCAAAGGTACGAGAGGCACGGAGCAAAGAAAGAAAAATGAGACGCAGGACCACATAGCGAAAAATTGGAAAAGAAGGTAAGAAGAAGTAGAGAACGCGCAGCGTTCCGAAACCAAGATGAGACTCCATTCATTGAACGGCAACGTCCTTCTCTCCGTGTCGCAGCGGCAGTTTCCTCCGACGTCGAGATTCCCAGTAAACATTAATCAGCAATGACATTATATCGATGTTATAATTTCTCACTCAGATATGTGACTGTGTGTCATATGCGTGCGTTCTGTTGCACTTTCATTGCTGAATAGAAGATTGTAACATCGATATAAGGTTATTGTTAGTTGATGTTTATATTGGGCTAAATTTGACCGTGATTTAATCGTGGTTTGAGCACTCTCCTTCTCTGCGGAGACGCATAGAAAGAGAAAGAATTGCGGTCGAACCTCGGAGTGGAGGATTTCTCCGAAATAATCTCTTCCATCTGGACAGCACGACAGGCACGATCGTGTTTGCCCCGGGCAACTGAACCGCCGCCTCTCGCCGAGTACTTTCTTTGGAAATTGTTTTTTTTCTATCTTAACTCTACCGCGGTCGCGATGCATGCTATTATCGGCCGATAAGTGTACCCTGTGCCAATTGGTCGCAGATAAAACACGATCACGATGTTCCATCTTACGATCCGGACGGATGACGATAAAACGCGTTATCGGCGCGCACACATCGTGTTATTCGGAAGGCAGAACTTTTTTATCGAGGATTATTTGAATTATTCGAGTGCCTCCAGGAGCTTTTGTTCGTTCGTTTCGTTTCGTTCGCGCGATGATTCATGAATTATCTCGCGAGTAGAGATCTCGCCTAGAGAATCGAATTGCATTGCGGAACAAAGGCTCGATGATTTTTTTGTTCAAAGACGGAGAACGGAGAACGAGGCGCTATCTGGCGGAGCTTCGTCGAAGTAGAGTACGCGTCGCGGAGCAGCTACTCCGAGTACGGTGTTCCGCAGGTCACGTTGATAACCAAATGTTTTGCGCAACAAAGTGAAATAGTGAAATGCGATCGCACTGTTGACGAATTGATTTCAAACGCTCGCCGCGAAAGAACATATTTTTATTCTTCTTATCTTCTAGTCTTTGTACCCTATTAATTGAAGAGCAATTTAAGACTTCTGTCCCCTCGCATTGTTTATCTTTTTTTAATGACGTCAGAAGCGAGAAAATGCATGCTAAAAATTCTTGCGAAATACGTTGAAATAAAAATATATATTCATAAAGTAACACTTGCAATCGATTAAACAAATTTGTAAGATATTCCGTGCTTCCCTTTTGCTCTAACAGTCAATTTGTCGTAAATTAACGAGACATACAATTCATTAACGAGACTTACAATTAATCTATTTCTTCGCCTATTTCTATTCAGGTTAATTTACAATAAATTATTGATTGTTAGAACAAAAGGGGAGATTTCAGGAAGATTCTGGCCCTCTCGACTAAATATAAGATAAATCTATAATATGTACATGATACAAAAGTTAATTACGAGCTAACAATGTGTAACAGAAATTTCAATAATTTTTACTGTAAAATTCGTTTCGAATCATTTTTTCGAGACATTTGATTGTAAGATTACATTGCATAAGCATATGTATAACCTCTATAATATGGCAAATTTCTTCTAATTTGACATATTTGTGTATAAAACAGAAGTTTAAAAAAAATATAATAATAAGATAAACATTAAAGTATATTAATGAAAATAATAATAAATGAGTGGAAACATGGCAATACATCTCATACATGATAAGTTATCGCCAGATTTGATATAATCTCATAATATAATATAATATAATGTAATGTAATATAATCTCATAATTTATTTCTATATTTATTATTCATTTTGAAACATGACATCTGTGCATTTGCAATTCAAATTAAATGAAATTGATCATTTATCAGATATAATAGCGAGTACATTTTTACTTTTATTTTATCACTTTTTAAATTTTTAATAACTTTTAAAATTAAAAATCATTACGTATTATGATATATATGAATTTTATCTTGCTAATGTTATTGCAAAATTATTTTTTCAATAATTTTAATAAATTAAGCGTTTTTATAAAAAAAGAACAATCGTAACAAACGACTCTCGTAAGTGAATAGCGTTCTAAATATTCGATAAAAGAGAGGCAAATAACACTTGGCAATGCGTTTTGTTTAAGAAGACAAAAAAGAAAACACTTTGAGAACCGCTGAACGCGTGATGTATAGATTAAAAATTCTCTCGTGTCATTGATAGGATGTAGATGAAACGATATTGCTCGTTACAACATGAAATAAATGTTGCTGTCCGAATACGGGAGTAACGATGCTCTCTTGTATTGGCCGCGTGATAAAATAGGGGAATAAACCATTTCTGCGTTTCAACATCATTCATCTTCGTGTGACGTTGCCATTTATTGCAATATATAAAATTGCACATTCTGCTATTTCATGGCGACGTGTATTTTTCGTATTGACACGCCATCTCCTGTCGAGCGTATTGACGCGCGCATTATCTAATTAACTCTCGATTGATTTACGTTGAATAAAAATTCTGGATTTATTTCTGTCGATTAATCATACAATTACATTCCGCTCGAGCGTGACAGCAGTCGTTCTACCATTTATTAATCTTATCAATACTTCGCGACAACTACTATTCGCGTTAGGCGAGCAAATTGCGAAGAAAGAACCACAGTATGAAATAAAGTTTTGCACTTAATACCGCATATTAAACACGAGAATTAGACAGCGCACTTCTTGGTGGATCGCTAAGTCGCACATGGAGAAAATATTGCAAAAAAATTTTTGTAATCTTTAACCTTATAGAAATTATGGCCGATATGTTTATTTAAAAATGTCACACTTTGACTTTTTGTTACAATATTTAATTACTGTACAATATGTAATTACTTGAATGTTTTTTATATCGCATATTCGGTAGATTGTTAAGTTTATTATTTTTATAATAATTTACACACAGAGTTGGGTAATAATTAGTTAATCAGTTAGAAGTTAATAAATTAAAAAGTTAATAATTTTTAACTTAACTATTTTTAAATGAGTTAATTTTAAACTTAAATTTGTTGTTACATATAAAACGTGTTAATTTTAACTTGTTAACTTTTTTTACAAGTTAAAATAATTTATTAGTATTAAAATTATTGCGTGCTATTTACATTGTAGAATAAAGAGAATAAAAAATAATACCTTTTAACTTAACTAAGTTAATTTGATAAATCATTAGCTTTAAGTTTTAGCTTTATATTTTAGTTTAAAAAATATCATATTTATTATATTATATTAATTTATCAAATTATTAACTTATCCATATATTAACTTATCCAATATTACGATTTCAGTTTAGTCCACTTTTCCGAAAAACAGTAGTCCAAAAATATTGTAAGAAGAAATATAATTTTAACGTAATTTTTACTAACATACTCCGTGTACACGGAAAAATGTAACAATATGGTGAGCAGCCATATGAAAAATTAATAAGTAGACTTCTTGATTCAATAGCAATATTATTGGAACTATAATACGTTGTTATTCCGTTGGTTTAATAACTGAAGTGTTAGTTTCAATAATATCGCTATTGAATGAAGATTTCCTGCAAATATTACTCTATTGACTAATACTATTGATACAACAATATTTTTTTTCCGTATATCGACGGGCGATTGAGCATTGCGTAAGTTGCGACTTACAGTTCAGAGGGGATGTGCGTATCCGGTGTCGATCGGTTTGTACCCAATTGAAAAACAATGGAATTTACATAACACCTTATTGTTCAAGAAGTATGCGTCGCAAAAACTTCTCCGGCGCAGATTTAGATTTAACGGCGGAGAAAATGACGGTAATGAGCGTGCGCTCGATCGATAATTCAGTACGTAATTTATGAAACTGTTTTCTATGCGAGCATTACGTAAATTATAAAACTCTACATCTATATGTAGATAACGTAAAATATATATGAGATGTCATCTATGTAGACAATGAATAATCTATGGATGTCGTTCAAAGAAATATATTGATGTAAATACTACCTTGGAGAAAAGGTTCATATATAATCATATAAAAATATATATGTCTATATATAATTATATATGAATTTTTTTGTTTATATATGTAATCTTATATATAAATATATATAATATTGTACATGTTATATAATTATATATAAAACAAATAGTGCTGAATGAAAAAAGAAAAATTGCATGAAAAAAAGGAGAAAAGATTTAATTTGATTCAATTAAACGTCAACATCATGGGTTACCATAAACATAAGCATTACAACATATATATGTCTATATATAATTATATATGTCTATATATAATTATATATGAATTTTTTTGTTTATATATGTAATCTTATATATAATCATATATAATCATATATAATCATATATAATCATATATATATAATATTGTACATGTCATATATAATTGTATATATAAAACAAATAGTGCTGAATGAAAAAAGAAAAACTACATGAAAAAAAAGAGAAAAGGTTTAATTTGATTCAATTAAATGTCAACATCATGGGTTACCATAAACATAAGCATTAAAACATAAGCAACATAATAAATTTACTTCAATTGTATCTTTACAATAGCATTTTTTCTCAGTGTGGATATATATATAATTATATATATGATCATATATGATCATATATGGGCAAAATCTATATATGAACTTTTTTCTCGGGAGTCTACTATATAAAGAAATTAAAATGTCATACATGATTTGTTATATCTCTCTTTTAATCCTTATTGTGCACTCTGGGGTCAAAAAGACTCTAGAAAAAATAAATAAATAAAATAAATCTATAAAATAAAATAAAAAATAAAATATAATATAATAAAATAAATCTATATATTTTAGAAAAACTATTTGCTTCTTTTCAGAAAAATCCTAATTTCGATATTCAAAATAAATACCTTTTTTGAAAATCCTGCTATTGTACTAATTTTTTTCTTAAAGAGATATGTCTTGAAAGTAGTTTCTTAAAATTGTACCTGAAATATCAAGGCATATCATATTGTGTCAGTTATGATTTTTGGAGCAAATCAAATTATTTTTCGCGTTTTTGGGCTTTCCAATTTGTTTTCTTCATTTAAAATCAAATTTCGTTAAGAAAAATTATTCCGTCATATAAAAAGATGTTTTAAATATATCCTGGAATTTGTTTCAAATAAAAAAAGCGAATAATTTTATTGCAGTAAACATTTTTGTAGCTGGGGTCGCGAAAGACCCCACTGTGCCCATTATGTGATTCTACTGAAGTGTGCACAATAAGGGTTAAACATTACATTAATAATTAATACTAAAAACAGATATGATAATTGTCTCATAATATAATTGTTTTTTTATATATTTGAATATAATTTGAATATAATATGTATATTTTGTACATAATTTACATTGTTTATGTGTAAAACAACCGTGTATAATACGTGTTTCCCGTGGAAAATACATAAACAATTCGCGTAAATATAATCTGAAAATCTACAGCACAATTTTCTATCACAGAGTATAACAGCCAACGTAGTTATAGCAAATGATTGTGTATCTATATTGACGAACAATGTAAAAACAGAAGCAGAGAGAGTTATTAAACGCGCGAAAGATTGGATAAAATGCCAAGTGTCTCCACTGAAAGTTTTGTCGGACACAATCGTGCAAGTTTATATTAATTGCAACAATGAGCAGTACTTATCTTGGCTCACGAATTACGACTTAACCTCGTATATTACGCTGAATAAAACGTGTTACGCTCACGAGAACGAATTTGGACTGGAATCAAAATACCTGCGAGCACGAGATCCGTCTTACACGCGAATTGTGTATCTTCTACGAAGAGATGAAAGCTGCAAATAGTTTTTCTTTATTGACGTATATATTTGACAGCCAGATGTGCGCTCACGCTTGAAGTTCCCATCCTAACTACAAGTTTTCACTATAACTACATTTGGTAAACATCTCTCACGAAGCTAACAACATGAAGGTTTAAAAGTTGAAAAGATGATGAGGTCAGGAATTTACGGTTCAGGCAACATGGGCGCTGTGAAAAATCTAGACCTAAATCCAAGTCTAGACTAGACCTCAAAAAAATGCATTCAGTTTGAAGATGAAATCGAAAATTCCTTTAGAAATTAAGGCATTCTTCGTTGCGGGTGTATATCGAGCGAATATACAGGGTGTCTCAGATCACTATTCTCACATGGAGAAAAACAATTTGCTGGCCCAGCAAATTTTCTGCTGGTCTAACAAAATCTTTTTGTTACTATATGGACAGCAAAAAGATTTGCTAAGAGTACTAATCACTATTTGCTGAATCTACAAATTATTTTCCTATAAGAACCATGATGGATTTATATAAGCAGCTGCAGTTTTGCACCGATAACAAATAAATTTACTAAAAATACATTTTATTTTGCATCAAATTAACGTGATTCTTAAGACAAATATACTAAATAAATTTTTTCTATCCTGGTAATGAAACTACTTCTGCTCTTATAACGAATAATTTGTAAAATTAGTTACGTCAACTAAATTTTTTTGATGTCACTACGAATATGCAGTAGCAACAACGATTTTTGTAAAAGAGTAAAATTATTTTTCTCCGTGCAAACTTTGAAAGTGTAGAACGAATTGAGATGAACATAAAAGTCCCGTTTATTTACAGTCCCAGTTTATTTATGGCCCCGGTAGTATTTACATAAAAGTTCCATTTTGCTATTCGTAATAAATCTCGAGATATTAATTAAAGAAGATTAGTGAATGATCATGTACAATATAATAGATGAGTTATAGTGGCAATG
Organism: Odontomachus brunneus; assembly: GCF_010583005.1. NCBI lineage: Eukaryota > Metazoa > Arthropoda > Insecta > Hymenoptera > Formicidae > Odontomachus > Odontomachus brunneus. Next base: position 296,868 of record NW_022639567.1, read on the forward strand.
TGCGCTGTTGTGTGTTTGTACATTAGATTAAATTGAAAAAAAAACCCTTTATGATTTTGCAAATAATCACGTAGATTTTTAATTATTGATGAAAGAGAATTGTTACATGTGTGATTGTGCGCGATAATGCACAAATTTTCTTTAATTAATATCTAAAAATCTATGTCATTCGCAAAATAGTAGAGAACTTTTTTGTTCAGTTTGACTTAATGCATACACGGAGAAAAATAATTTTGCTCTTTTAGCAAAATCGCCGTTGCTACTGCATATTCGTAGTGACAACAAAAAAATTTAGTTGTAGCTAATTTTACAAATTACTCGTTATCAGAGCAGGAGTAGTTTCGTTGCCAGGATAGAAAAAATTTGTTAAACGTATTTGTCCTAAGAATCACGTTAATTTGCTATCAATGCAAAATAATGTATATTTGCTATCGGAGCAAAACTGCAATTGCTTATATAAATCCATCGTGGTTTTTACAGCAAAATAATTTATAGATTCAGCAAATTATATCCAACAAATAGTGATTAGTACTCTCAGCAAATCTTTTTTCTGTCCATATAATAACGAAAAGATTTTGCTAGACCAGCAGAAAATTTGCTGGGCCAGCAAATTATTTTTCTCCGTGTAAGTATACAATAGTAGACGACGCCACTATAGCTTATCTACCATATCGCGCGTGATCATTCACTAATCTTCTTTAATTAATATCTCGAGATTTATTAGGAGGATATCACAAAACGGTGTGGGACTTTTATGTTCACCTGGACTTTTATGAAGTTTGAGAGTGGTGATTTGGGACACCCTGTGCATCGTTCCACGTTTAGCTCTGAATATACTGTCGCCGATAACAGAAAGCGGCAACCACGATACACGTATCGTTGAAGGATTGAGGATCGAGTCACATCAAAATTATACATGTCTCATCGCATTCGCATAACATGCGACCTTAATTAATCAAGCAGCAAGCGGCAGATTGCCAAGGGCTTCCGCTTGGATCTCGGTCAACGACGAGTCCATTGACGATACGGATTACTCCCCGTCCGGTTTTCGCTTTGAGGGACGTGTTTGTTGGAAGAATCCATCGAAAATTGCGAATATCGAAGTCACGAGAGTCAATCATACAAACGTATCTCTCATGGAAGTTATTCCCAATTTGGCACAGGCGCAAGCGCCGCGGGTTGACAGTCTGAAGACGTCGGAAAGTTTACACAAAGACAAACTGAGAAGAAAAGCTCCGAATTCGCGAGACAGAGAGGAACATTCAGATGGACACGTATCGTCCCAAAAATATGTACAGTGGGTTACAAAACGTTACAAGCGGTTTAGGCACAATAAAGTTGAAAGCTCACCGAACTATCAAAATTCAAAATTATTATCAATTGACTTATTCAATAATAAAAGTGTAATTAAATATATAATTGATATTAATATAATTGATATTTATATAATTGAGAACAATAAATATTACTATATAACTAATAATAATAAAATGTGTAATACAATTAAAAGAAATGAATAATATAATCACTGACCGAGCTCGTCACAGTAAAGATTTTCAATTTTAATAGTTTGTTAAGCTCCTAACTATATAGCCCTGGTCTTCCTTATGTTTTCTGTTAGCATGATCAAACAAAGCAATACAATTTATATAAGATTTATGTGTGCAACAAATAGAAAAAGGATATACTAGTGACAATCGTCTCTATGTCATCGGCATTTTTCGAGTTCGTTACCTGTTTCGACATTCTCTTAAGGAGATGCTGAATCGACCATGCTATCCTTTTTGTATTTTTTATACGTACAGAACTTACGTAAATATGTATTTCTTTGTTTTATTATATTCAGCAGGAGACCTAACCACGCAAATGTGTAAAAATCTTTCTGCAGGCTTTTTAGATATTCTTAAACTTCTAAATTCAGATACGGCAATGATGTTTAAAATTATTCTGTTTGGAGCATGCATACTTTCGATATGTACAAGTTATTTCTAGATTAGGCAAATATTGCGCTAACTGATAGCTTGAGATTTTACATTTAAAATTGTTTTTTCGTTTTCGTTACATATTGAGCAATGCTTTTTATTTTTGTACATACTTTTATTGCGTAAAAGCATCTGTAATTCTGTAGAACCAATACGACGTAAATTTTGCAGAGAAATGTCAATATTCTGTCAATAAAGTTTTCTTTTTAAGAGAACATTATTTTGATAAGTAATTTTTATATATTTATAACCGATTACAGCGCATACATATCAGCAGTAGCTTCCAGTTTCGACAATTTGAAACTGTTACTATATGCATAAAAAGTATACAAACTATTTATCAACCTAGCATAACTAAGAAATTTTGAAAGTAGGATTATTTTCTGAAAAGTCACAATACCGAAATTCGAATAACGAGATCTTCCGAAAAACAAATTTACAAAAATGTTGAAATTGTCTCGTTGCAGCGTTGAGCATTAATAAAAGTTAAAATTTCTTTATTAAAATGTAATCAGCAAATTAATAATCAAAATTAACTAATTGTCGCATATAAAATCATAAATAGTTTTTCGTCGATTAATGAAAAATTAATTATTAATCAGACTTTAATATGATTGATTATACACTAATTAATAAATAATTTTATCAGTCTACTAAATTATTCGTGATTATATACATGACGATTAATTAATTTTCATTAGTAATTTTTATTATTAATTTATTATTTCAATCAAAGTATTTTAATTAAAACAATTTTTTTAATTTTTAATTGATTATTAACAACAGTGTCTTGTACAGCTGCGTTCATTAGTATTGTAATCTATTCATTTGAATACTGCACTTACTTATATACCCAAATAGGTAGATATTAATGCATTTTGTTTTCAGCATAATAATTCTTCCTCGGAACAATTGTATATTTTGGGATAATTGTTTCTCGGGATATTATCTCGGCATTTATATTTCGGTATTGTGACCTCTCGAGAAATTGTCCCGATTTCTAAATGTAGAGATTTTGATTTTTAGAAGGAAAACGCATGCCCGAAATTCATAGTTTCTCAAGAGATCTGACAGCTAATACACTGAAGAATTGGGTCTCTCTTCTTTGTTTACGAAATAACATTGTGTCGACAAAGTGATTATGTGAGTCATTTGGTCGAGCTGCTTCTTGGCAGACTGAATAACAAGAAATGGGGCACCTTCTTCAAAGTATCCGGAAATAGAAAAGTATAACGCACTGGAAAAACTCATTATTGCCCTCCATTTTCAAGTCACAACAAAGACAACTATTTTCCCAAACGCTATCACTTACATCACAAAATATGCTCTGAAATATCAGCTATTAAAGCCCTGAGAAAAAACGTCTAAAAATTAACAAATACTTATTAGGTTGGTACCATTAACATATTTACTTAAATCAAAATCCTTTTCATTTAAAAGAAATATTGTTTAAATTGTTTAAGTAAACAATACTTGATTTAAATGAAGAGGATTTTGGTTTAAATAAATATGTTAATGGTACCCACCTAATAAATATTTGTTAATTTTTAAATATTTTTTCTCAGTATATACATAGATAGCCAATAGATGGCTATCTATGTATGGAACCATGCCCCTAATATCAATATGTAAATGCTAACTAGACAAAAATTCGCACGAATTTATGAGTTAACTATATGGATAACACAACACATACATACTAGTCAATATTAATTGAACATTATTACAAAAATTGTGACTGAGAATTATTAAATTCTCAGAATTCAATGTAATATCTGTAAAACTTAAAATCACATATACTTTCTCTCTAAGCATAGAGAATGTGTATGTAGCAACAATAGTTTTCTCCATGTTTTTGAATATTAACATAAGGTTATTACAGTGACAGATGACTATTTCCATATATAGTTTCTTATTTTTGTGGAAAATGATCAGGAAATAATAAATCAATAATGCATTGGGTTGTATAATAAATAATTTCGGATCTCTTTGTGTGAAATAAAATAATCTTATTTTTATATTGTTATAATTTTCTGATCATATTTTTATATCGTTCTAATTTTCTGAAATATATGTCGTTTTGATCTTCTGCCATCCCATGTTTTGTCAAATTATAACGGCACAAAAATATAATTTCATTTTGCTTATAAAAAATCCGAAATTATTATGCCCAACTCAACATATATGACTAGAGAATCCTAACAATTTAGTTACATCACATGTTAAAGCTTTTATACCGGTTTATGTGTATATTGCGTTTGTTGGTGCATCATAATACATTTTCCGAGGTGTAACCGAGTGTTCACGATTCCACGTGTAGGGGAAAACTAAGTAGTTCTTGGCAGAAGATACGAGTGGAGTTTAGCGCGCTCGCAGATAAAGAGCGCAGAACGCCGCGTGTGTATCCGTATCTTTTTCTCCGCGATGGGGAACGCGCCGTTCCGTTTCTCTGGCGTAATGTACGTTAAAGAAGAAGAAGAAGAAGAAATAAAAGCAGAAAGAGAAGAAACGAAAAGGGAGGAAAGATTTACTCAGATCCCCGCCACCCACGCTCGAATGATTCGCCTACTTCGAAGTGTTTGTGCCTCGCGGAGCACTCCAGTGGGTCTATTTTGAGGAGAAGCGGCGAAACATCCGATTATTTTAGTTACAATTTTTCTCCTCTGCGACGCAGAACGCAGGCGGAGACGTCTTGACGAACATCACAGCGATGACTGAGTACGTTGCTTTTCGGCTGCTGTCTTCGGCCCGTCGGTGGGGCCAGATAAGCTAAATTCCCGAGCGAGTGTGAATTTAATCGAAGCTCGAGAGATCCACCGAAATATCCGCACGGATCGGTGGATCTGCCCGCATCAGCTGTGGCTTCTTCGCCACTTGTGGAAGTGTGGCGAACAAGTTAACGTGTTCCTGTTCTGTGCCTTTGGCGATAGTGCAGAAAGGGAAAACGAGAAGAACGGCGAGACGCGCGCGTTTGATCTCGCATTGTCGTTTTTTTCGAGAGAGCCACGATCCGGTCGACGTATTCATGTTTCTGTTTTCTTTGATTTGTCCTTTTTTCTTTTTTTTTTTTAAGTGACGCGCGCACGCACGAAGGTAACGAGAGTAAAACGAGTGTGGAGAGAGACCGCGCGCGATCTCACGTTATGTTGCCTTCGCTCGAAAGTGACATGTGCGATCGCTTATTTGGCTGATTGCATCGTTAACATAAATGTTTGACGCATTGTTGCTGTTACGGCGCTGTCGTTGATCGTCGTTGCTGAGTGTCTTACCGAGAAAGAAAGTAAGCTCGCGTGAAAGCTCCCGCACGCTTACCCCCGTATTGCGTTTCTCGTTTCTCTATTCGCGCGATTAATTTGTGCACCTCCGGATTTCTAATCTAATCAATTGTTCAATTGTGATTCCTCACAATTTCGTCGTCGTGGATACGTGAAGCATGACAAGATGGGACGTGCTGAGCGTGGAGGTCGCTGTGCAACAGCTCGGCAGTGCCTACGAAGGGGATGATCCGGAGAAGATAATAAAACGGTCTAATACGGTGAGCAAATTTATTCACACAATGAGAGGCGGCGAATAGTTCCCAATCAGAGAGAGGCGATGACATCCCACGGTTTTTTTTATGGCGATAAACTTCTCGACGGGTGCGGATCACGTTAAAATTGATAGGATTACAAATTCGAGTTTCTCCTCGCAAGTTCACTTCAGACTCCTTCATGGCTTCAGACATCAATTGTGAATTTTATTTACAAATGATACGATTTCGAGCGTACATTTTTTAGTTGCGTTCGGATAATTGAATACCGCAAATCACCTGTCTGCACGATTACGCAGCAAAAATAATCGGCGAGTGTCGAATCTCGAAATTGTTCTTAAAAAGAAACTAACAACTAACTACACATAGAAAAAAGAATATTCTTGTTTGGAGAATATCTTTATTGTTGACATTTTAACCCTTATTGTGCACTGTGGGGTCAAATAGATCCCAGAAAAAATAAATAAATAAAATAAATAAAATAAAATAAAAAATAAAATAAAATATAATAAAGTAAATATATATATATTTTGGGAAAACTGTTTGCTTTTTTCACAAAAATCCTAATTTCGATATTCAAAATAAATAACTTTTTTGAAAATCTTGCTATTGTACTAATCCTATATTCTACTTTTTTTTTCTTAAAGAAATATGTCTTGAGAATAGTTTCTTAAAATTTTACCTTGAATATAAAAAATTGTATTAGTTATGATTTTTCGAGCAAATCAAGTCATTTTTCGCGTTTTTTGAGCTTTCCAATTTTTTTACTTCATTTAAAATCAAATTTTGTCTAGAAAAATTATTCCGTAATATAAAAAGATGTTTGAAATATATCCTGGAATTTTTTTCAAATAAAAAAAGCGAATAATTTTATTGCAGCATTTTTGTAGCTGGGGTCGCGAAAGACCCCAGTGTGCCTATTATGTGATTCTACTGAAGTGTGCACAATAAGGGTTAAAAACAAGATTAATATTAAAATAAGATTATGTATGGAACGAATATAAATTTGTTTTCAATCAAGAATAGACGAATATTAGATATTCTCCAAATAAGAATTTTTTTTCTGCAGTTGACGTCTTCCTGCGTCTTTCCTTGAGCACATGACAAATTGATTATTTACGAATAACACGACTGCGAGTTTTAATTTTGCGGTTACATTCAAATAATTTGATACTCCGTAAATTGCGAACGGAGTCACGTATCAAAGAGAATCGAGTATTATGTTCCAAAATTATATAAAAAACATTACGTACACGACATCTCTCTGTGTTTTTTTCAAATACACAATGAATTATTTATAGATAACTAGCTTCAATTATTCAGCGTTGTTTGAATTATTACAAAATGTCAACGGGATGAAATTAGAAGAGGGGATGAGATGTCCAGGTTTCATAGTAACCCATATTTTCCGCAGAATCCTAAAAAATAATTATGCAAAATTTAATCCAGGTCGGTCAAAGGATTTAAGAGTTTATAAAAAACAGACATTCTATTTTATTACATGTATTTAACTGCAAATTTTTTAATTTTACAGTTACATTCGAATAATTAAATACCTTAAAATGCTTACAAGCAGAGTCACATGTCAAAAAGAACCGAAAATCAGGTCCCGAAATTACTTATAAAAAACACTACGTGCGCACGCAATGTTCCTTACGACTTTTCTCGAGCACATGACGATTTAATTATATACACAGAAAAATATTCTACTGTTAAGAAAACCGATTATTCTGAATAATTTTCAGTTTACTTCTTTTAAGTAATGGTTATCTTCAACAAAGAATATTTTTTCTTAAAATATATTCATCACAAATTGTAGAAAGGTTCATTATCATATATTCAAAAGAACAATTTATTTTCCTTACAAGAATATTATAAAGCTGTATCGACAAAATAATCTGTGCATTTCCTCGAACACACGACGGATTGATTATTTATAGATAAAAAAATTTAAGAAAAGTTCTTTAATATACAATTTAAATTAAAAATATAGAGGGCCTATTAGAGCAAGCGTTGGGAGGAAGTACGCATAAATAAATACAGTAAATAAAAATTCAATAATTCTATAATTCTATAATTTTGAAATAAAAGATAAACATTTCGATCCTACATTGAATTCTTATCAATGTGAATTAGCCTTTACGGAAAGCATCCCTTGTTATAAAAAAACGTATGATGTTATTTATTGTATTACATTATTGGTGTCATTCACACTATTCTTGTTTGAAGAAAAGTAAAAAATCAAAACTGTGTGTTGTCATTATGCTCGTAAAGTATGTGAGATGGAATACAAGCAAACAAGTTTAAGAGCACGAAACAAATTCTATTTTATAGTTATTTTTCCCAACGCTCGCTCTAATAAATCCTCTATATTTTTTATTTATAGATAACACACACGACTGCGAGTTTTTATTTTCCGGTCATACATTCAGGTAATTGAACACCACAATTTCTTCATGAACAGAATCACGCACCAAAGAAACCGTGTAAATCGTCGCTGAACGTATCGAAATTATTTTTAAAAAGAAAGTACACGCACATGACGCTCTCTGTGGTTTTCCTTGAGCACACGATGTATTGATTATTTGTAGATATCACGATTGCGAGTTTTTATTTCCCAGTTATATATTCAGATAATTAAATACTACGATTTGTTTGTGAACAGAATCACGCACCAAAGAAATCGTGTAAATTGTCTCTGAACGTGTCGGAATTATTTTTAAAAAGAAAGTACACGCACACGACGCTTTTTATGTTTTTTCTCGAGCACACGACGGATTGGTTATTTATAAATATCACGATTGTGATACATACGACTTATGCACGAATTATGCACGGAAGAAAATCGTGTAAATCACGTCGGAATTATTTTTAAAAAGATACTATACGCACTATTTTTAAATTATTTTTAAAAGATACTATAAGATACGATGCTCTGTTTTTTTTTAAAAGATATTATACGCACTATTTTTAATTATTTTTAAAAAGATACTATAAGATACGACGCTCTGTTTTTTTTAAAAAGATACTATATGCACTATTTTTAATTATTTTTAAAAAGATACTATAAGATACGACGCTCTATTTTTTTTAAAAAGATACTATATGCACTGTTTTTAATTATTTTTAAAAAGATACTATAAGATACGACGCTCTGTTTTTTTTTTGAACATACGACGGATTGATTATTTATAAATAACACGACTGCGAGTTTTTATTTTTCAATTATACATTCAGATAATTGAACACTACAATTTGTTTATGAACAAAATCACGCACGAAAGAAATTCGTGTAAATCACGTGTCGGAACTATTTTTAAGAAGAAACTACACGCACACGATGCTCTCTGCGTTTTTCTTCGAGCGTTTTTCTGCGTTCTTTCTATTTATAGATAACACGACTGCGAGTTTTTATTTTTCAGTTATACATACAAGTAATTAAACGTCACAATTACTTTGTAAACGGAGTCATGCACAAAGAAAATCGCAAAAATCACGTGTTGGAATTATTTTTGAAAAAAACTACACGCACAGGGCGCTCTCTATGTTTTTCCTCGAACATTCGACGGATTGATTATTTATAGATAACAACTGTAAGCTTTTATTTTCCAGTTATTCAAGTAATTGAACACCACGATTTGTTCATAAACAGAATCACACACGAAAGAAAATCACAAATATCATATGTCGGGGAATTATTTTTGAGAAGAAACGACGTCCGTGCGAATGCGCTTTTTCTCGTCGACGGATCGACGTGTCAACCGACATAAAAATTTTTCCATATCTTCTCGGCGAATTATCCACTGGTACGTGCTGCTCGGCAAGAGCGTGAGCTGTCGGGCTGAACGGCTGGCGAATTTCCGCAGTGATGATGTCGACATTCGTTCGCTCGCTCGCGCTTCTTTTCCACATAGCGAGTGTCACATCAATGTGCCGGGGAATGTCAATAGGTCTTCCCATTCTGGCCTGATGCCTGCCTGCCTGTCTGTCTGTCTGCTTGCCTTTATTTATAACTAATTAAAGCAGACCCAGTCGCAAGTGCCGACTGTTCTAGAGCGGTCAAACGTCGGGCAACCGCGATCGATTCTCTCTGCTTCTCCAGTGTGAATCGCCAGCGGACTCTTCTTATTGCGCGATATGCGTGCGTGAAAGCACGCGAGCGAAATATCGGGATTGCAAAAACCAAGTGCCGCCCGTGTAGCTCGTTCTCCTCGCATCTGTTTCGCGCCGATGTGATGTTACTCGAGTTCTAACCATGACTACTTGGACGCAATTGGCTGTGGAGCATGTCAGCGCAATTAAGGATGAATTTAGCACGACTCATCGTGGGAAGTCAACGGTAATTCTAATTACTCAAGTCAGTTGTATTATTAGAAAAAAAATCAACGACATGTTATACTTGGCAAATATTCATCAAGGCGTCAAGAGCGACGACGACGTGTTTCTCGCGCGATTAATCGTGACGCAGTTGTATTGGGTTGGGTGATAAGTAATTTTGAATTTTTTTTATTTTTCAGGTAAAATAAAACGATAGTATTTTTATGTTGTCATACATTTTACGAAGCAATTGTGCACATTTCGATTCATTTCTGTCCTACACTGCAAAAAGTTTTGCGTTAAATTTAACACGTTCCAATGTATGCACTCTAATTTTTGTATCAGTTTAATACAAAGCAAATATGTTAACAAATAACACAATCTATCTGTACACTTTATATATAACGTCTCTAACAGCACAGATGTCCAGGGGATATCTAGAGTACATCCTAAGGAAGTCCTGAGGACGTCCTGAGGAGATCTTGTGTTGTTTGGGTTGTGTTGTTTATTTTTATATCATCAAGAACGTACATGTTACATGTTAAGGATAATCACCGCGGTCATGTTGGATTGATGACGTAAAAAGCGAGAAAAACCTTGTTCAAAATTTCTGTAAATGGTTCACGGTTAAATAAAACAATATATTATTCAAATGACGCTTGCAATCTACTCTACATACTCTACATACTTGTGAAATAGTCCACACGCTCCTCTTACGTAACCGCAAAATAAATGTAACAAGTACCTCGTTTTGATAGGAAATTAGCTGTGTGACTCAATGTCAAATATGACTGAAAAACTATTTGTATGCATTAAATATAAGCATAGTATCCGACATTTCCATAATTTCACAATTATGTCACATGTGACATACATAGACTACTCAATAATAACGCTGTGGTTTGCAGAAAAAATTAGTCGTCTGTTTACATCATTAGGTCTGTTCGTTTTCGATGAATTTTTACATTAATGCAATAAGTTAAAGAGAGATAAGTATATTTTCTTTCACTTTAACTCTCTTTCTCTCTCTCTCTCCCTCTTATTGCAATAGTACTAATGCAGGAGTTCGTCGGAAACGAACAGACCTATTTTCTCGCCTAATAGTTCATCATCTTGCCGTTTATAACCATGTCGCCATCGTCAACGGAATTCTCCGCTGACTACCCAGGAATCTTAATTGCGTCATCTCATTTGCAAGGGGCGAAGTTCCTACTAGAAGTAGAAACGCGCTCTTTTGGAATGCGGTTTGTTCCAAGTGGTAGTCCTTTACATCTATTTTATTATATCCTATATTATTAAGAATTCCAAACTCTAGCTTCAGATACTCTCCCCTTACTTTTTTATCAATTAAAAAAACCATAAAAATTGTAATGTCATTAGATTGATAAACTACTTAACAACGTGATAAATTTCAAAGAAAAGAGCAAACAAGTTACGTAGCAAAATGTTCCAAGAACAATAGTTTTTATAAAATTTGACATTTATTTCGATACTTAGAGGTACATAGGTCCCAGCGACTTGTGCAAACACATTTAACTGCGCGAGCATTATATAAACGCGGGCCCGTAATAGTTTTTTACAAATCCTTAGTTAGACATGATAAGCATTGTCATTAAATTTCTGTAGCTACATCATGACAGTTTCCTCTTGACAGAATAGACGGTCTACCGGTTCCAATTGCAAATGTTCCGGTTGCAATTGATATTGAAATATCAGAGTTGCCATCAAGTACGGTAACGAACAAAGAATTCATCATGGATACTGTTCATTATGCAATGGATTTATTACGTGAAAATCATCACATTTTGAGCACAAAAAATGTAGAAATTTTCAAAATATAATTTCTTTGCTACTTTCCTTGAAATCTATCACATTGTCAAATGACTTATCGATCTAATGACATTAAAATTTTAATGGTTTTTTTTAAATTGGTAAAAAAAAGCTTTTTTTGGTAAGGTATCTGAAGCTAGAGTTTGGAATTAATATGGACATGAAGAATTACCATTTGGAATACCGCATTCCAAAAGCGCGTTTCTATTTCTGGTCCTCCCCTTAGAAATGGTGAACATGAACTCAACTCAGAATAGTCGAAATAACACAACGACACTATATTAACTCTAGAAACTTGAGCATGAATAAATTTACCCAAACTCACGTTTCGAACGTTGTCGTTCTTGAAAAAATGTGTTTTGTTTTTTCATTGTAACTTTTCACTTTTTTCAATTTTATTAAACTACAAAAACTTTCATAAAATTTATATTCCTCGATATTTTCTACACCGATTAAAAAGAAAGATTTGCATTTCAATCATTTTTCCGGAAAATGTACAAGATAGAATTTATTTATATATATATATATATATATATATATATATATATATATATATAGAGCGACGATCTCAAGAGCGACAGCAACGTTGTTTTTCACGTGATCCTATTAATCATGAGTCGCGAAATGTATTGATTTTTGCGATAAATGATTTCGGATTTTTCAAGTAAAGTGAAACGATTATATTTTTATGTCATTATAATGTTATAAAGCTATGTGTGTGTCATTTTGATCTATGGTCTTCAGCCACACTTCACACATGTATTATTTCATTATAATTAAAATTGTAAGGACATAAAATATAATCGTTTCACTGTACCTGCGAAATCTGCGATTGCTTAGTGCACCAATATCTTCTATCTTGATGAAAAATGTTTGGCATTTAATGCGATGCGGCTGACAATTAAGGGACGTGTGAATTCCATTTTTCTCGATTTCTTCTTTCAAAGAAACGTTGCCGACCGTTGAAACGACGATATACTAGTGAAACAATCCCGATTGTACGTAGAGCTCGATTTTCTAGGTAATTAATTCTGGAGATAGTTAATTTCGCGGATCACCAATTCCTTCGATTAACAGCCGACCTACACTCTTCAATTATGCGATACAAGCGTAACTTGTTGCTGGCAGATTTCTTTCATTAGATGTATCGCGTTGAAATCGTGCCAATTATTATGACAAAGGCACGCGAGAGACCAGGGCGGATCTAACACGAAAGTGTTGGGCCCGCGCGATATTACTCGGGCATGTTTATTAAAATGGGCAGACGTGCATGGTTTGAAAGACACCACCCAGATAGAAATTAATTGGACTAAGCCTTAAGTACGCAATGGTCTTAACTAGGGACTCCCCTAAAATAGGCATGGCTTTATAGAGCCAAGATAAGTAAATTCTGAATAAATTTTCATGAATAGGTCATGAATATATTGGGTTTTACGGTAAGTAATTTCGAATCTTTTAAGTAAAATAAAATTGTATTTTTATGTTGTTATAATTTTATGAAGCAATATATGCGTCATTTTGATCTATGATTTTCAGCCATATATTTCACATATATTGTTTCATTATAAGTAAAAATACAATCGTTTATTTTACCTGAAAAATCCGAAATTACTCATTGCAAAATTCATTATATATTTATGAATATGCCATAAATTGATGTTGGCGTGAATATCCCAAAATAGACATGCTTCCATAAAGCCAGATATGGTCAAAATGGGCAAACCTGAATGGAATTACGCGAACAGGTCATGAATTGACACTGACGTGGATGCCCCAAATAAGGTTTGTGCCAATAAAGCTCGATCAGAGGCATGTTAGCCAATTTCTGAAACGGTTTCAGTGAAGAAACAAATATTCATTCATAGTTAATGATTAATAATTATAAGGTAAGTATATGTATTTTAGTATTACAAAATTACAAAATTATTAGTGATTTTGAATAAAAAATATGACCGGATAAATTAGCTAAAAAAAAGAGACGGAAGATGTTCGATGTTAATAATAATAATAGTGTGTATTATATGTATGAAAGTAATATATATATATATATATATATATATATATACACATAGGTATATATATATTGTATATATATATA